>NC_044192.1:3509291-3722199 GCF_900880675.1 Sparus aurata | reverse complement strand
AAAACATAAACACCTGTCTTCTAAGAGACATTACGTGTTTCAGTTTAGGATCTTTACATCCCAAACCGACTGTTTTAAACCCGCTGGCGAACTTCCCAAACCTCCGCAACTCCTTCTCCAGCAGTTCATTTGGGATGAACGGCGGGACACCGGACACAGTAACCCCCAATTTCCACTGGATACGTGTCCGCTGCGTTGCTGCTCCGATCCGGTTTTGCTCCGCCGTCCGCCGTCCAGCAATCTCCACCGGTTGCGGTTTGAGTCCGCTGCGGCGCAGTACGGTAGACAGCTGGCTCACGAGGCAGAGGAGTTCCCGCGATAATCACATGATCACTCACGACCGCAGTTATAGGTCTGTGTTATTAAAATCAAGAACACGAAGTGTTTCTGACCGAGGGAATAGCAGAAAGCTTGTGTTTGTCTCTTTTTTTGAGATTTATGTACTGGTGTCAACACCGAGTGTTTTATTTTGAAAGGTAACCGGATGCTGTTTGTTATTTTAGCGCTTGACTTCCTGTCTGCTCGGTGCTAAATTCAGCTGAATTGCTGCGTCGCGCTCCGGCATCCGCCAGATATAGGAGTCCTGCGTATCTGTGCCGGAGGGCTCCGGACTGCCGGAGCTGGGACGGAGCAGATACGCAGCGCAGCGGACCTGGTGGAGATTGACACATTGACTAAAGTGAAACGTATTTGCTCCGCTGGCCTGGCGGAGACGCAACGCAGCGGAGACGTATCCAGTGGAAATTGGGGGTAACTCTGGTGGTCGGCACCGCCAGAGGAGAGACCTGGACAAACACGTCCTGAATCACCACCCCACTCTCCACCAACTTATAAACACACTGCTCCTGTTTCTCAAACACCACCACGGCCTTGTTCATGCGGGAGGCATAAACCAGTTGATCGTGCCCGACCACCTCTCCCACAGCCAGCAGCACCACCTCCATCAGCACACCGGACCCAGGGACCAACCTCACGCCGTGTTGGAGGGACAGAGACGACGTCTCGGCGGACGCCATCTCACCCACCTGGGCGCCGACTTTCGGCTCTTTTTCAAACTTCAACCACTAATAACAAAAGTAAACCTTACCTGTACATGCACAATAAAGAGGAAGGAAAAGAAAAATAAAGTTTAAGCCAACAGAACAAAAGAGAAAGAAAAGTTTGGGAAAAACCGCAAGCGTCCACACCGCAGGCAGCCTCACTCTCAAAGAGAGAGAGAGAGAGATACAGATACAGATATAAGATATATAGATATATATGTGTGTATATAATATAGATAGATAGATAGATAGATAGATAGATAGATAGAGAGAGAGATACAAAACCAGTCCAAATATCAACTCATGCTCTATAACAGAACATAAAACATTTTTAAGGCTCCATATGTTGGATAACTCTTCCACATTATTTGTGGTTCTGTAAAAACTGAAATCAATGTGTAATCTGGCCTTAACCATTATAACAAATAAGGTAGCTGCATCAACATCCAGAGTGTTTTCTAATTTAGTCCTTCAACTGAGGTAGATCGCCATTTTAGCTTGGCCCAAAATAAAATTAATCAACTGACATTTCAATCTTCTTCTGTAGGTAAGGACAACCTAAAATGAACATTTCCCTAGAAAAAGTGTTTCCGAGCATCGTGAACATTCGCTGCAGCAGCTGAAACAAGGAGTCCAGTCTGCCACAGTCCATGAAGCAGTGAAACACAGTTTCTCTCTGTGGCCAGAAAGGACACTTCTCATTTACATTTGGGTTAATTGCAGAAATAAAAGCGTTCACAGCTACGATCCCGTGGAGAATTCTCCACTGCAGATCTCCAACTCTTTTGGTTATCGGTGGTTTATACAGTGCTCTCCACGCAGGTCTGACCTCATCATTGAGCCCTAGATGAGCTCTCCAAGGGGTGTCAGTCCGACCGCTGAGCTTGTCCTTGTTCAGAACCTGAACCAACAGTTTGTACATGGTTTTTCCTTTCATATCATTTAGCCTGTTAGGTGGAGTGTTGCTGGACTCCAGCAGTCGACCAATGCAGTTTTTAAAATCAGGAACAAGTGTCAGTGCAGGGAAGGGATCATCATTGTTTGGCTGACGGTGTCTGTTACAGTGAGCTGTTAGTAAAGAGAGTTCAGTCTGTGCTAGCTCACATCTCCAGGTGATGAGCAGGTGAGTTATGAACCTGACAGACCTAACTCCCACACGAGAGGCCAGAGCTGCAGCGTTGTTCAGACCTGGTCCACATAGTTGCACCACGTGTCCCAGCGTGACGACCCCCGCCGAGCGAAGCAGCTGCAGCACAGAAGGTCCCGCTGCGCTCCACGTTGAAGCGGGTCCCATGCACCACTGGCTCTTTCAAAAGCCAAAATAAGGAAACACAGTTCTTGCACTTAAAAGAATCATCACCAAGATACACACCAAGATATTTAAAACCTCCCTTGTTCCATCTTAACCCCTGAGGTAGAATGAGCTGTCTGCTTAACTCATCACTGGTTGCTAAAGCTTCACTTTTTCCCCAGTTGACTTTAGCAGAGGATACTGTACCAAACACATCAGCAGTTTCAACAAGGACATCAATATCGCAACAAGTCCTCCAATCCAAAACGACCGAATAAGTCGTTTGTTCCTTCCCTCTAATACGACCCACAGGAGCGTTTTCTAAATTAGCGCCTCTACTGGTGGCAGGAGATATACCACAAATACTTTTCGCCTCTGTGCATTGTCGGATCAACGCCTGATGGTCTAATAAAGGTAAGTAGCCAGTATATGGTGATTAAAAAAAAACAAAAAACAATTTTAGAACAACAGAATATAGTCTGTGGGTTTTGTGTTGTTTCGGCGTCTAGTAACGTTATAATACCTAATTACGTTATGTTTACCTAGGATTGGAATAACATTATAAGAGCTAACGTTAACGTTAGCTAAATTAGCTACCATGGTAATTATATAACCGGTAAGTTATGTGACATTCAACTATGCTTATGTTAACATCCGTTTTTACGATAGCTTATCAATGAGATCGCTTATTGTTAACGTACAGGTAAAGTTTTATAATTTCCAAGGACCGCCAAGACGTTACGTTAACGTTAACGTTAGCTTAAGTTAATATAGATAACGGTGTCTTACGTTATGTGCTTTTAAACCCTCCTAATTTCACAAATGGTTTGCTAAAAATATATCGATTTTAGATGATGTCAAGACACACGGGTAAAAAGCCAGGACTAAAGGTTGAAGACAGACAAAACAGGTGTTCAACTACATTTTATGACCCATCGGTTTCTGTAACCTGATGTCGATATTTGGCCAATGCAAACGCTGTTATAATGCATCACGTAACGTTGACTTTATTTACCAAACACGGTACTGGTTTTGTATAAAGTACACGTTTTGATGGGATGTTTGATTTTGTGTTGTTGATTCTATGATGCAGGAGCATCAAGTAATTGATCGACCAGATATGGTCAGGTGAGGGTGGTCCTATGTGTGCATGCTTTTAGGATTATTTATTTGTTAGAATACCACCTCACGTATATCATTCTCAATAGGTATTTGTTAATTCTATAACAAGCATTAAACAGGCATTTATTTTTACATTTGATCTTGGATCTCTTCTAGAGTCCCCTTCCTCTAGAAGATTACCACAAATACAGTTTTTCTGTAATGACCCAAAGGTACCTTTTTACCTTTGGGTATTCAACGTTGGAAAACGGCTACTTACTTGTTGTACCCCTTTGGATATTTAACCATAGAATTATGTGACTTTGGTTTAGCACCACAAACAAAATACTGGGAAGGTACATCCTTTCAAAGATCTAACTACTGTAGCAGGTCCTTTGAAAGCCTGTCAACATAAGAAAATTAAGTTCTTATCCCCTGATAACTCAGTATGCAGTGTTCTAAGCATTATTTTTCTTTCTCCAGATGCCTACTCAAAAAGAATGTCACGCTTGCAATAAAAAATTGGGGTAGCCAGCCAGACGTGTCAGCACTGTGGTGCTAAGCAGCCGCACAAGCAAAAGCTGGAGAAACAGAAGAAGAAAATTGCCCAGGACTGGAAAGACAGGCAGAAAAAAAACTGCAGTGTCAATTAAGTATACGATGCAACAAATCTACTGGTAGGTTTCTGTCTTCCAGACAGTTATCACAAAATAGTGTGTAAATAATAGCTCATCTTTACATTTACATACACATTGCTATATTGCTGTTACGTAATTGAGATCTTCAGCATTCCAACATTCATCCTTGTGCAAGACAATTCTGAATTTGAACTTTGACTTGGGTCTCATGCACCCCAGACTCAGTCCCCTGTTTTGTTTATAGTTTAATGCAATGTTTTTTTCTTTTACTTTCAACTAAATCAACATAAAAAGTAAGTAAGTTAGGAAGTGACTTCACCACTCACTGTCTTGATTATAACATTAAATGCTGAGCGCCATCAAATTAGGACTAACATTCCTAACCTTAATTAGTTGGAGAGTTAATTTTTCAGTCTGGAAGGACTATGACAGGAATGTTTGGACATTAAAAGATAGGCTTTGTTGTTAAATGTTATTTTTCTCTTGTCTCTGACTGAATTCGAATAGCTTTTTTTGCCAAGTTTATTTTTTTTACATTGTTACTAAGAAACTGTATATAGTTACTTCACTCTGACTTTTAATGCATAGCTTATCTGTCTAGGTATCAAAGCATAACACATTGTTTGTCTTAGTACTCTGAACTTGTTGTTATGTATCCAATTTATGATGATTTTGTGTCAATTTTGTTCCAGCTCCACAAGTGGGAACTTTTAGAGCGACATCCAATCCTCCTCCTTGCCAGGAGAACTACAAATGGTTTCTCTGCTGAGTGCTTCTGTCCATGGCAAATGGACACAGAAGATGCAAAAGATGCCCTTGTCACAATAAAGAGGATTTATGAAAGTCTTCTTAACGGTAACATACACAAATGCTATACTTTCACCCGAGAGTCATTTGAATGACCTGCTAATTAAAAAAGACATTAAACTTTACATACATTATCATATGGAAAAGCAAAGTATATTTTTTCTCACTTTAAGTTAAAATGTATACCTGGTCCTCACAGTTTGATGTTGAACATTTTAGTCTTGATTTATTTATTTATTGGTAATATGTCTCTTTCAGTGGTGCTGACATGTTCTTGAACAGCAAGTAGTTTTGTGCTCTTATCACATCTCACACACCAAATAATAGTATCTGTCCAGTAACAGACCCCAAGATGAAGGACATGACTTGTCTCCATCACTCTGAATAATTTTCAGACATTAATGTAAATAGTTTTCCGTGGGAAGTAAATAGTGCCACTGAAACAGTTCAGGATAATAATGTAATATCACACTTTTAATAATTTCTTGAACAGATCCTTGTTGGTATCTTTCACTTTGACTGATACTTTTGTTGTAGCTAAGTAGTACCACTAGTAGTGAATGGCTGCACTGAATATTCTCAGACTCCACACTGAAAAGATTCACAAACCTTTGTCAGTTTGTGATTGTCAACTTGCATGTTCAAAATAGAACTGTATGTAGCCTACCAAGACTCAGGTCTTGCTGGGAAAATAATTAGGACTATGACTACTCATACAGTCGTATTTTTCATTAATCAAAAAATCAATGTAGTTTAATGAGAAGATTATGGTTACTCTATTCAGCTCTGCATTATACTATTATAATATGATCTTACTGTATGAACTGTAACTGTATATAGCACTATATTTTTGGTCATTTAATTCCACATCATCAGGTATTTCTTTGTGCAGCTTCAATAGATTTGATATGTGATTGTTTACAACTGCTTATGCCATGTCCACATCACAATTTCTTATTCCCAAAAGTGACTATGGCAGTTGAACCACCAACCAGGATGACTCCAGCAGAAAACAGTGAGGCTCCACCATTGGACCACGATGTCTTCCCCTCTGACACTGCAGCTGACCCAGCATTGGATTCAGTGCCCTCACCTCTGCTGACCTCAGAGTCTGACACTGAATTCACTCTTGAACTCGTGCCTGTGTCTTCCTTGACCCCTCTCGTGTCCTTGTCCCACGTTCCTCCTGTGCCCTCTACCTCTCATTCCTCCCCCACCTCCCTGACTCCTCCTGTGTCTTCCTTCACCCCTCTCGTGTCCTTGTCCCACGTTCCTCCTGTGCCCTCTACCTCTCATTCCTCCCCACCTCCCTGACTGTGCCTGTGTCTTCCTTGACCCCTCTCGTGTCCTTGTCCCACGTTCCTCCTGTGCCCTCTACCTCTCATCCCTCCCCCACCTCCCTGACTGTGCCTGTGTCTTCCTTGACCCCTCTCGTGTCCTTGTCCCACGTTCCTCCTGTGCCCTCACCTCTCTCCTCCCCCACCTCCCTGACTGTGCCTGTGTCTTCCTTGACCCCTCTCGTGTCCTTGTCCCACGTTCCTCCTGTGCCCTCTACCTCTCATCCCTCCCCCACCTCCTGACTGTGCCTGTGTCTTCCTTGACCCCTCTCGTGTCCTTGTCCCACGTTCCTCCTGTGCCCTCTACCTCTCATCCCTCCCCCACCTCCCTGACTGTGCCTGTGTCTTCCTTGACCCCTCTCGTGTCCTTGTCCCACGTTCCTCCTGTGCCCTCTACCTCTCATTCCTCCCCCACCTCCCTGACTGTGCCTGTGTCTTCCTTGACCCCTCTCGTGTCCTTGTCCCACGTTCCTCCTGTGCCCTCTACCTCTCATTCCTCCCCCACCTCCCTGACTGTGCCTGTGTCTTCCTTGACCCCTCTCGTGTCCTTGTCCCACGTTCCTCCTGTGCCCTCTAACTCTCATTCCTCCCCCACCTCCCTGACTGTGCCTGTGTCTTCCTTGACCCCTCTCGTGTCCTTGTCCCACGTTCCTCCTGTGCCCTCTACCTCTCATCCCTCCCCCACCTCCCTGACTGTGCCTGTGTCTTCCTTGACCCCTCTCGTGTCCTTGTCCCACGTTCCTCCTGTGCCCTCTACCTCTCATCCCTCCCCCACCTCCCTGACTGTGCCTGTGTCTTCCTTGACCCCTCTCGTGTCCTTGTCCCACGTTCCTCCTGTGCCCTCTACCTCTCATTCCTCCCCCACCTCCCTGACTGTGCCTGTGTCTTCCTTGACCCCTCTTGTGTCCTTGTCCCATGTTCCTCCTGTGCCCTCTACCTCTCATCCCTCCCCCACCTCCCTGACTGTGCCTGTGTCTTCCTTGACCCCTCTCGTGTCCTTGTCCCACGTTCCTCCTGTGCCCTCTACCTCTCATCCCTCCCCCACCTCCTTGACTGTGCCTGTGTCTTCCTTGACCCCTCTCGTGTCCTTGTCCCACGTTCCTCCTGTGCCCTCTACCTTCCTTCTCCCCCACCTCCCTGACTGTGCCTGTGTCTTCCCTGACCCCTCTCGTGTCCTTGTCCCCTGCTGTTACTTCTAACCTCGCTCCTGTGTCCACCCAACTGGGTACCTCAGACTCAGTGTCTTCCTCATGGAAAAGACAAAAAAGGAGGAAATTGGACACTAGTGGTATGTGTGGGTTTGTCAGTCATTGTCTTATCACCATATGAATCCAGACTTTTTGATTTTGTACTGTGAAACAGTTTCAGTCAGAACAGTTTCATTTCAGCCTTCTCTCAGCTGAAGGAACAGGGCCTCTCTCATTGGAAGTAACAGTCCCCATTATTTTTCAAAATAACTTGAAGATGAATATGATATAAGGCAACAGTAGTGTTTTGATCAATCTTTAGTGACCCATAAAAATGTTACTTAGGAAAATACACTTCAGATTTGGCTATACACACACACACACACACCAGTGGCAGTTCTAGACCAGTTTTAATAGGGGGGGCCAGGTTGGGGCCGGCTTTTTTGTTAGGGGGCACATACAACCCGGAAAAAAAGATAAATCCCTCATTCAGACAAAGCAGTGTTTACAATTTCAGCAATTTTGATTGGGTAGTAAACTGCTGAGACACTTTATTTCTGCCTTTCCCTTCAGAACAAAATCATTGCAAGAAATCTGTCATTGTATTAATGCAGACTCACTGTAAGGGGGCCACAGGGGGGTCCAGACTCACAGTTACAGGGGCACTGGCCCCTGTTGGCCCCCCCCTAGAAACGCCCCTGACACACACACACACACACACACACACACACATATATATTATATATAATTGCTTCAGTTATTGATCTGTTTGTGGCTAGCATAAATAATCACAGCAACCAATTACTACTTCAACATGGGCATGAGTATTGTTTAAAGACATACTTTAAATGCAATATGAATCCTTCACCAAAAAGGACAAAAACACACAGCTGTGGTGTGTTGTGGGAATTCCCTCGTCTCAAAAATGTCATCCTTTGTATCATGTTACTGTAACATCAATGAAAAAGGTCCTGTTCAGTTGTTTACAGTTAGCATTAATTTTGATTATCAAAAGTCTGAGTTTCAGTTTGGATAGTTTCTTGAATCATGTCCCTCATTGCAATGTTTACAAGATGTCTGTTAAACCTACAAATTATTACCATCTTTTAATTCATTTCAGAATGTCCCATTCATCAAGGGTCAACCAGTTTCCCTACAAAAAAATACTGAGGGAAAGAATCAGGGAGGTTTGTTTAAAAAGCATTAGACATTACTGAAACAATGATAAAAATACCTCTTGGAACCATATAATTGTCCAACAGAAAGAAGTCTTGATAGCCATTATTCTTTGTTTAAAAATAGGGTTTCAGTTAGTCGAAAGCCAGACTGCACAAACAATAATGAAGTGACAACACTTAACAAATATGGTTTGATTTCAATATGTGTTTGAAAACATTACAAAATATGCTGAATATTTAGATACTACATCATTGTTCATTTAGGATTTAGGAATTTGTGTAATGCTTCATGTAACAATGTCCAGCCATTCATTACGTACATTTGTACTACACAAATTGTGTTTTCAGTAATTTCACATTTTCTTGTCATCACATTAAGTTAATTAAAAACCAAAGATCGAAATTTTCTACATTTTCAAAATTGTATGGAAAGCATGACAATTTTATAATGCTTATATGTAAGAGTTAGACCTGCTGACTTATTATTTCACTTTATTGTGTGAATTCACTTGGACTTACTGTTGTATTTACAGTTCAGTATGTGTAATATTGCCATTTGTCGAAAGAACATTTGATTAATTTTACCTTATGTCTTTCTGTCTTCGCTAAGGGCCATGCCGAGTTGTTGGTGCAGTGGCATCCTTGCTCTGGATGGTGAGTATGTTACCTGAACTTTACTTTACTGTAGATGATTGGGCCTGGGGCAACAGGACTAACACAAATATAAACATGTCTACAACTTGTCAAGCAAGTTACATAGCGGTCAAATAATGTTTGTGCAATGTAGTGCATTGGATTTAAGGTAAAAATACAGTATACAACAAAAGTAAGTATACCCCTGTGCATTATCACTAATTGTTAAATGATTCAAAATTGTATCATCTTACAATAATTGTAGCATTTTAGGGTAAAGGGTATGGTATTTTATCTTATTTTTAGTTCAGAACCCAAAAAGATATTATTTGAAATATGGTGTGTTTAACTATTAACTATTGAATGAGGTTTTTAACTACTGTTGTGGTTGGTTTAAACCTTTTATAAGCTGTAGGTGTTGGGAGCTGCTCTATAATGTCATTGACTTGAGCAATGGGAATAAAGCTGATTCTGAATACAGAACCAAATCAATATTACTGTCAGTGTATAGAATTAAAACGATCTTCTTAACATACTGTGATTCAGAAAATGATTTCAATCTGCTGTTAAATCTTGAAGGCAGTTGTATAAGTTTTATGCCATATTTTGAGGTCTCAATACCTGATGATTCCATGTCTCATTGTAAATAGTGCAGTTGCAGCGTAGTACTCCAAACAGTTACAAACAATGTGATTATGTAAACTTTCTGTCTTACAGTGGGGCAAAGTGGAAAAACTCCTGGGAGCCAAAAGAGAATGTACAAATTTAACACCATCCCGAAAATGCGTGTTGCATGTATTGTTTGTTGCTGTGTGTTCCATTCAGAATTGTTTATATGAAAATATTTTCATACATGTTTTTTTTATAACTGATTTTGATTTGTCAGATTAATTCCTGTAGTGAATCTTGACAATATGTTCATGAGTTCTGTCTGTTATGTCACTGCTTTATAAAGTGCATGAGCTAAATTTTCTGTATTTTAGGAGACTGGATATTTGTCAAATAAAACATTTTGAAATAACATACCTGTCGCTGACTGTGTTCCTTCATATACTTGATTTTAATGATTGTTTACAATCTGTCAATTAATAGCCTAAATGAGTGTGCTTTAAAAAAGCACATAGAATTTCTGTTATTCTTACCAAAATCATTTTGTGGGAGTGTTATATATATCAGTGTGCTTTATCTTAAAAACAAGAGAGAGAATGACTTCCTGATGTATTCTGAATGTAAAACTTTCCTTTTTTGGCGTATTTTGTCATCATTTCTTACAGCAGAAATTGTTTTCCACCCCCAGGATTTCCATCTATGTGTTATGTCTGTTTGCGCATCCATCCAACAGTGTCTCAGTGAGCTGAAGTCAATACACAGAAAAGAGGAAGAGTACACCCTGCTCACACAGCTAACTAAGTGTTAAATGTATTCACACTCATGTTCATCTACTGTCACATAACTTATTCATCATGCTTGGTCTGTGGAATAACACCTATAAGAACTAGGTAAGATAATGCCAGAGAGAGGCATCATCCAGATACTACTGTAGAGTACCTGTGAGCCCACAGTCAGCAAAAGTTTTTTAGCTTTACATCTAATGTGTATTTGGGACAATTTTGGCTTTTTTAACATCCAAAGGCTTGTAGATCCTTTGAATAGTCAATATATTACTACGTATTCGTACTTCCGTTCCTATTGGAGAACGGAGGACACGCTGTCCGGAAGTATTTTTCCTCACGTTCTTTTAAAGATATCCTCCACATACCTCAACATAAAAACACTAAAGTGTACTTGATTATTAAACAGTGCGATGGTTAATGTTATTGCCATCACTTTTAATTATTTCTCCTCGATTCTGAGAAATCAGTTATTTTTTGCCAGTTTTAGAAAGGGAAGTCTACATTACCCATGATCCTCAGCCACCGTCGCTATGGAGACAAGCCAGTCCGCAATGCGTTACCAGACTGTATAAAATAGTGCGTTATCTGTTACAAAGCACTGCCTGATATCAGTCTGGACCAGGCAACAAAACCGTCATTTATTTTCAAACTGATCGAGATTTTTTCGTGAAGTCGCCCCCTTCATACACGCACACGCGCGCGCGCATGTCGAAGGCTCCACGCCCAGGGGGTGCTGCACACGAACGACAGCCGACAGCGGTCACTCGGCCGTATGCAAGGATCCCGCAGATCTCCCGCCCCTGCCCGCGTCAGACTACGTGTTTGGCTTAAATATCTGAAATTAAAAAACAAACAAACTTTTTTAAAAACATGTATCATCTAGATGCAGTCTAATTAGTAGTTCGGCTGTACTAGACATTTCATATTTTAAGTAGATATATGATTTTACAACCCTATCTACAATTCTACTTTAGAAACCGGAAGTACTACAACTGTGGTGCTGATTTGTATCAATCTAAATGGCGTGGCTCTAGGGAATTGTAGTTTTTTTATAATTATAGGAGTTTTTCCTAGAATTGGAAGTTGTAAATACTGAATTGATAGTATACTGAGCAGTTTAAGGGGATAGTAAACACATATGTGTAATCAGATTTTAAATATCTAATTATTAAATGGGTGATAATTAATTTGAACCATATTTGACAGCGCCCCCAGTTGGTGACTATACTCACATGATAGCTGAGATAAAGAGTTCTCTAGAAAACAGTTTCACTTATGTCTGTAGCCCCTTTTTTGGCTGAATTATAGGCCTTCAAACTAGCACCAAGGTCAAGGTTCAAAGGTCAGCATTTCAAAGCAGGAGCCATGTAGAATCCTCATACTGACATATGTTACTCTCCAGGTCGAGACCTTTCCAATGATGTATTTGGTTTAGCTCCACAGCAAAGTTTTATTTTTTTTGTTTCCTGGACACACACTATCCAAGGGCTAGTTTCAGAGAGCACTTTGAAGGCACAGTATATCAAATCAAGCTGTTTGTTTATTTTTTCTTTTTTTTGTGTGGAAATAGTGACCAACTGAAGTCACTTTAAGAGCTTACAATACTGATGACAATCTAGGCCATTAATACAGGCTCGGGGGAAGGCCTGGGTTAGGTTAGTGTTAGGGTTACAACTGAAATGACCAATCTATTTTCATTCCCAGTTAATCAAATAGAAAATTTACTTAAATATTAAACAAACCCCACACCCTGGTCACAACTAAACAGTAAAACATGGATTTTATAATACTGCCTTTTAGTAAAATTGAGATAATCGCTGCCACATGGCAACACCATGCGTTAAAGATCCCCTCCACAAATGTTGTGATGTATAAAAATACTCTGCTTGGAATAATGTGTCTCATAAAATGTCACCCATATACTTGTCCCTCATTGAAAAATCAAGAATCTATAAATATGAAAGGCATATGAAAATATGAGACCCTAAGGCGCGGCTGCAGAGGAGAGAGAGGTGGAGAGCGCTCAGGAGAGCAGAGCCAGGTGAGTGACTGACAGAGCTGGCATCCAGTATCTAATCTCTCTCTTCCTTTAGCGTGTTAGACCTCAGATGGAGCATGCACAGGGAGGATTGGAGCGGGGTAAAGGGGAGGGCCGGGTGAATGCGTGGTGTAGACCAGAGGCAGTGGACGGCTCTCCGGCGGGCTGCCGGAGTCGGGCGACCGGGAGCCGGAAGCTGGACCTGTGGCGGCTGACCCTTGTGGTGCCAGGTGATCCTCTGCGAGAGCGACCGCGGCCGCGAGGTCCGGCGGTCGGTGGTACCTCTCCCACTCCGAAGTCCCCTTCGGGTGACCCTCCATGTTTGCGCAGCATCCTTCAGCTGCTGCGCAATTGTGAAGGACCGGCCAGCGGGGCCAAACTTGATTGTCCGCAACCGACAACGGTGATCATCGAGGGAGAAGGATCTGGTCCAGTACGGCTTTCTTAACTGCCTGAAGGCTCCCCCGAGCGGAGACCGGCAGGCCGAGGGCTGCTGCCTGAGCCTCCCCCGACAGTAACGGGAGAAGCCACACGGCCCACTCCGCCGCCGGCCAGTTTATGAAGTGCGATGCCCTATAGCGAGTCTGTTTACCTCCGCCTGCTCTCGGTTCATCGCGGCGATCTCCCCGAGCTTCGCACCCAGTGCCATAACCGGCTGAGGATGCTGCGGCCCCGTCATCCGTCATGAGTTGGCCGCAAATGTAGCCCCTTTCCAGGCTACCATGGGTTCTCGCGGAAAAATCACACACGCAGTACTGGGATCTACTCCTCTTTTATTTCAGCCCATTCACCACAATCTTGCAGGCCTAGGGACCGAACCCGGCTCGTGCGTCTTAGTGGTATGGGTGTTGGAACCCGGCCTCAGTGTATGTGCACAAAAGACCACAACATACACAATAACATTAAACAGAAGTAAGGTAATAAAACTTTACATAGCCATATAAACAGGATGAAGACATGGTTATCATATTGGCGTCTACATTTCACATTCATCAGTATGGGTACTGGAACTGCAGCCCAAGCATATGTGCACTAGAGTATTATTAACATTTAATCATAAAGTACAGCCTTCTACTGTCAAACTCTGCATGTGCATCCTTCTGCATAGTGAAGCCTAAACATTCACTTAACATTAACTGAACCAAAACACAACAACAGGGTAGACACACGCAAGTATACAATATCTACAATTCATCCTCAGACACATCTGGACTGCTGTTGTCATGTTCACTTTCATCTTCATAGTCGTCGAGGTCTTCCTCCAACGTGAAAATAGAGGGGTCTGTGTCAAGTGTGTAGGTGTAGGTGGTAGTGACAGTGCTTAGTTTCTGCTGGAGAATGTACTGCTTTTGCAGAAGACAGCAGTGCAGTCCCCTGTATCCCTCTTCGGTCAGCTCTCTGGAAGAAGCTAAATTAAAAAGTGAAGAAAAATGAGACTGAAAATTAGGCAGCTTTTATAATGACTATTGAAGTTGGTAACATGTAATGCAGTTTGAATGCCCGACTCTGAGGCTTTACATTTTATAAAATATTTGTGGAACATACTATGGTTCTTGATGTCCTCTTTCGTCTTATGAAGGAGGTTGTCCAGTTTGTTCAACGCCTTTTTTAGAGACTGACAATGCTGGGTCATCTCCTTCACAATGATCAGTTTCTCCTCTTCCAGACGCCTGACGAGCATGACCTGATCAAAGAGTCGCCTCTTCAAGCGGAGGCTCACCACTGTTTTGGAAAAGAGAACTGATTGACAAAACCAAAACACAAACATTTTCCACCATAGGTCTAGCACAGTGTTCTTCATTGTATTACATACTGTATATCATGAGATGACAAATTAGTAGGCAGATTTACTAAGAAGGACTAGTGTGTAAGATTTAGCGGCATGTAGCAGTGACATTTTAGATTGCAACCAACTCTCCTCACATCTCCTTTCCCAAGTGGTAGTCTAACTATGGTGGCCGATGCAAAAACATGACCGGCCCCATCTAGAGCCAGTGTTTGGTTTGTCTGTTCTGGGCTACTGGAGTGTAACATGGCGGACTCCGTAGAGGGGGACTCACAACCGCAGACCACGTGTAACCACACCAGCCCAGGACCTCCACATACAGCATGTTCACCTCAACGATCGGCTGAGACCATATTCACCCCCTCCGTTTTCAATATTAACATCGTGCACACAACATTGTTTTCAAAAAAGTTGTCATTTACATCAACCCGCCGTCATGCGCCATTATAACTATGCCAAACCTATGGGCAGCAGTGTAGGGAGAAAGATTTTAAAAAAAGGGGTTTTCGTGATAAAAAAGGGTTTTTCGTGTAAATAAGAGGCCAAAGTGCAGGGAAATATCTGCGTCTTCCCTTGGTGTACACGGGGTGTGAGCATGTTTGGGATGCTCTGGATAGGCATATATCTGACAGTGTGTTAGAGTTCCTGCCAATATCCATCAGCTTCGCACAGCCATGCACATTTCAGAGTGGCCTTTTATTGTGGCCAGCCTGAGGCACACCTGTGCAATAATCATGCTGTCCAATCAGCATCTTGATATGCCACACCGGTGAGGTGGGATGGATTATCTCGGCAAAGAAGAAGTGCTCACTAACGCAGATTTGTGAACAATATTTGAGAGAAATAGTTCTTTTGTGTATATAGAAAATGTTTTAGATCTTTGCTTACCATCTCCTTGCGCTTCCCAAGGCAGAATTACATCCTCAGAGAGACTGCATGTTGCTTCTACATCAACTTTCTCCTCACAGGCAGCGATGGTGTTGTAGTGTAGTACTTTCTCTCTGAGTCTCTTCTTGAGCTCACTCAGTCTCCTCCGTTTGCGTCCCCTTGTTTGGTTGCTGTCTGTAAGGTTAAAAAATGATTAGGAAAAAAAAAAAGCACGATAGATAGATAGATAGATGCAATATCAAATACCATTTTGTCTATAGAGATCATGCTTCTTTCTTCGGAGGGAATAAATGATCTCATCAATTTCTCTCTGGAGCTCTTCCTGGCTACTGTGAGTTTGAGGTTTCTCTTGAGAAACAGAAAACAGGAAAAGCTGACCATTTAAAAAAATAAATAAAATAAAAAGTAAGTATCACTGTAAACATGTAACCAAATGTATACACCAGCAACCATATTACATACCAGTGGCAGCCCATTGCTTGACATCCCACACCCACTGCTCTGTGTCTTCCAGAGAGATGTTGAGCTCCTGCTTGAGACTCTCAAGACTGGCGGATTCCAGTTCTGCTCTCTGTGTCGTCTATTTTGAATGTTAAAAAAAACAAACAAACAAAAAAAGGATCTGTTAATGAATAATGTTTGCTGAATACTTTTTCATTAGTCAACATGTGTATAATGCCGATATTCAAAACGACAAGGAGTGACCATAGAATGACCAATGTAAATGTTCACATACAGTATAGACTTCTTACTTTGACAAATCTCTTTGCCAGTGTCTTGTGGAGACTCTCCACCTTCCTCTGGTTCCATCCCATGGCAAGAACAGTTAGCATATCTCCTCTGCCTGGAAAAACAAAACAGAAAGATGCTAATTTAAACCAATTTTACAATCTGGTACTGTGTCAAAGCATATAAGTTTCTATACCAACCTGACTTGGTCATGTATTTTGTAGTCAGAGCTGCCCTTGAGAGGAAGCTATTGACCTGTTCCACCTCCTCGCCAACAGTATTTCCTGCACCATCCTGGCTTCTGCCACCCCACCTCACCTGCTCCAAAACATAACAATAAGATCAAGACATTTAGCATCAGAATCATATTTATTAGACTGTGCATTGTCAATTAAATTCAGTGTCATGAGCAAATTCAAGTCTAAAATGTTCTGGGGTAGAATTATGCTGCAAAGATATTACAACTGCTGTTAGTTTAAGCTTTAACCTCTGTTCAATGAGTATTTCTATATTATAGATATCTAAATTATAGAGCCATTTCATGGGTTTTTGAAGTCTATCCTGCAGGCAACCCTGCTGTACAGTTTCAAGAAACTTTACAGGTACATGGTTGCATATAACATGCTAAATAATTTCACAAATGTGGACAACTATTTCTGAAACCTGTACCTGAAGTGATAAAAAAGCAAGTTTCCTGTGCAAGAGACTGTAGGGATATGTTCCTCTAAAACATCCTATGACACATACACATTTAACTTGCGCACTGTACCTCGCATTTGCCAGTGTGAGCCTTGGCATGCATTACAGAGAGAAATGGCTTCATCACTGTAAGTGGCTGGAGCTCAGGCAACTTCTCTGCCATCTTCATCAAATACGGCCAATACCTGTAATGGGAAAATCACTTAATATTTGGGGTGCATCATAGCATCATGGTAAGGAGACAAACCCAGACCTAGGAAGTCACCAGTGCAATCACAGTAACCAATCAAAGAGCAACATGTAGCCAAATTAATGCTAATGTTGCCTTATATCTGCTGGATGTGCAAGTAGTAAATAGATAACACTTTAGCCATATCAACTTTCCAAGGCCATAATAGCTGAAATGTGTGATCGGTAGTCGGGTTGTTGTGCCTCTATGTGGCCTAAAAATACAGATTAAGACAACTAAAAACATCAGTGAAACTTCAGTTATGATTTGGCCATGGCAATGACTACCTGCAAGTAATGTCCATACAAAAGAATGTTGTATTGGCAGCTTGAGCCAGCTCCTTCTGAAGGAACATGGGGTAGGCATATATTTCACCACGGTAGTGATTTAAGCCTCGCAGCAAGACTCCATGTCTGCACACAGCTATTTCCAGGCCCTCCTCATCCACCTTGGCCCTGGACTTCTGTGATGTTTCTCTGCCGGCTGTGAATGTTGCCGGCCCACAGACATCATGACCAGTCCTCTGAAAGTGGATACAATTTGTTACATGTAATCATGGGACAAGTAAAAATAATGATGGTTAAAGGATTGAATAAATCCTTACACTCATCATCTGACTTCTGACTTGGTCAACAAAGGCAGAAACTTTGGCATCTTTTGCGATGAACAGTCCATCAAAAAGAGATGGTTCGTCTGTCCTGTTAAATAAGAAGAATTTCTTTTATAACATAATCAAAAATCCATAACGGTTTTGTTGTTTAGTTAATAAGTCACCAATGTATTTTAAATGATTCCACTGACCCTTTGGACTTCTTGAAGCGGTAATGCTTTCTATTACCATCTGCAGATATAGCCAGCATGTCTGGTGTGCATGCTGGGCATTTAAAGGGCTCCACCAGGCACAGATCTTCTTTCTTAAAATTGCAGAAGGCAAACTCTCGAAAGACTCTGTGGAAGGTATCACCACAAATACCACCTGTCTGGAAAGAAGGATGGTATTAATTTAAAGTTTGGAATTCAAATATTTTGAGAATGAAATGAGAGTTCTTACTCGTCCTGTGCAAAGGGATCGATGTTCAAGCATTTTGAGAAATGCTTGTTGGGATATAGCTGGGCTGGCCAACTTCATCTGCTCAAATGATGTGAACACATCAAACTTGAACAGCATTTGACAGCTGGTGGTTGCTGGCCAGTATCTGTATCCAAGCAAGTCACCAATCCCTGGGGTCCATTTGCAAGAACAAAGTGGACAGCACACAGCAGGCAGGCACAGGTGGTATGGACCTGAAAACAAAATTATATTTACTATTTGATCAGTATCTGTACAACACAGGACAAAAGGATTATAATAAGCCATTATCATGCTTGACCTCACGTCACCTACTGGTGGGATATAAAAGTAGAAGGAAGTGATAACATACCGTTGATAGTCACCAAGACAGTCTGCTTTCCTGGGATAATGATGAAGTCTTGGTTTGGACCGCAGGAGCAGATTTGTCTTGGTGGAGGTATCGGAAGAAGACACACTGCAGTAAAGAACATTTCAGAAATTAATATCAGTAATGTTTGGACATGTGGGACATAAAGTCAAATTAAAAACACTCTAAACAGTAACACAAACTTCAGACATAGCTTTTGCCTCTGTACATGTAGTGCACATTATGAAAATATGCTGAGGGGACATCTAAATTCTTTGAACACACCTTGTTCACCAAGTTGATATTGGCCACTTTCATCCACCACAACTAGGGATGTGGGCGGAATAGGTTTTAAAAAGCCATCAATCATGGCTTCTCTGTCATGGAAGACATTTTTTCTGTGGATTATTGAGTCACACGATGAACAGAGAAACTGAGTTCCTGAGGGAACGCAGTCTAGGCACCGAACTACAGCATCAACTGTTTTGCACTGTTGACAGCAATGCTGGGTTACAGTCTCTGCAGCCAACTTGCAGTTTAACAGCTCTGGCATTGCAGCCCTGAATTTTTCCCCACAAATCAACTGTCTTCTGGTCCATGTAGACATGGTGGGAGTCTCCTCCACTTCCACTGATGCAGGGGCAGGGACAGTGACAGAACTCAGCAGGTCTCTTAGTCGCTGAAGATGTTGATCTAAATAAAACAAATAAATAATGTAAAACACAGTTAAACTAAGTATTTTAATAAAAACTAAAAGTTGTAGATGTTGGCATGTAGAAAATTACATTTCTCTGTATATGCATCATGAACATGGCTACTACATGCGCTTACCAAGACTTGGGACCTCTTGAGGAATTTCATTTATCTGTGACTCCTCAACTTCTGGGAGTTCCATAGTGCTGGCTGGTTTAACTGCAAACAGAAAATATAATGATGTTGGAAACATTGCTGCTGTCCACCAGCATTAAAAATTGTAAACAACAGTATAACTGTATTGTATTTTACTGACCAGATCGATTCCTCCTTACATGCTGCGGGACAAGGTTCCCATCCTGGTCCCTCTTCCTCCAGGAAACATTTGAGCCTTCAGTCCCCTTCTTATTTCTTTTCTTTGAAGGCTAAAAGTAAAAACTAAGGTTATATATTTGCCTTTACTGGGGCATACACATCCTTTTTAGGTGTGTGCTGAAGTGTTTTCTTATAGATTTAGGTAAAGGCCATAATAGAGAAATAATTAATGAAAAATTTTACTTTTTTTGTTGCCAACTCATCTGCCAAGATTTTCCCCGCCTCCAGCCATTCATCAAATTGTTTGAATGACTCCGATGCCATTGTTAGATGTAACTTAAAGAGAAATAAAGAAAGGATAAAGCCAAAGTACATATAAAGAGAAAGAGGGAGACATAGATAAACACAATTTCTGTTTAAGCAGAAAAAGCCTTTCTGGCGCGCTGGCCACCAGACTCCATTGACAAAAACAGTAATTTTACCTCGCAGGACGCAGGAGCTGCTGGTGTACTGCTGCCTCAATCGGTTAGTTTGCTCGCGTTAATCTGTGACGAACTAACCCTTCAAACAACCAAAGTCATTGTTATTGTGTGAGCTTGGTGTTTTAAAGTGTTTTGTTCAGTTAGTTAGCATGGGAGCAACTCCTGTGTTGTGCGCGGTAAAAATTGCTGTTTTTGTCAATGCCTGCACTGGCATTAGCAACTGATTGGTAACTAAAACGACACACAGAACTAACTTAGTTTCACATGAAATACAGACAGACAATCACGACGATTACCTCAAATAAACATAACAAAATAAAAATAAAATACACAAACTTGCCGGACTTACCAGGGATACGGCGTTCAGTGAAATGAATCGGACTGTCCCCCTCTTCTTCTTTGGTGTTTAACGGCAGTCGGCATAACTGTCCCCCTCTTTTGACGTTTCGCATTTTGATTGGTAACGGAGGTCAAAGGTCATATGATGACGACACACCCGAGAGACCATATTGTCGTTATTAACATGACCACTAGAGGTCGCTCAACTTTAAAACGTAACTGTAGGTCGTAATGAGCTGCTTGTACAAACGACAAATGGGGTCGTTTTTAGGGGAGGACAGTCTGGTCTAAAGTATTTGTAAGTAGATCTACACTTCACTGTTATTTTGATTTCCTTCACAAATAACTTAACGTGGGCAGAATATTGTCTGACTCTCTTTTCATCAGCGGCTGTCTGCTCGGGTCTTTTATGGAAACAGGGAGACTGTTCTGCCAGCTAAACTGCCATCAGTGATGATAAGGGTCTGAGGAGGAAGACGACGATGTGCAGGGCCGGCTGAGGCATATGCAAACTAAGGGGCTGCTTGGGGCCATCATGATTTCATGATCAATATACCTGCCAACGGGGGCCCCAAATCAAATTCTGCTAAGGGCCCCCAAAAGGCTTGGGCTGGCGCTGACAATGTAGCAGACCTTGACACTCCCGTCCTGAGTGATATTGGCTCTTCTACCTGGAGGAGGAGGTGCATGTGGCCTGCAGTGAACGTGCTCGAGGACGACAACGGCCAGCTTCACAAGCCAAGAGGCCACCGAAAAATACTGCTTTATTGACCACCATGAGTTAGCTGCATAAATGATCGAACTGGAGTGCACTTTGATCCATGTTATCTTTGTTATCAAAGTTATATTATGTTAGTGCTTGATGCCATCACTCTCCATAGTAGCAGATAGTTTGTTACAAATCACAAGAGGCTGCGAACAGTCCGGTGCACAGTGGAGTCAAGCCGGGCACGGCTGCTTTGGGTTCCAGCTGCTTGGTCTTTTTCTTCGGAAGTTTTAAGATTGGCGAGTAAATTGGTCGGGCTCTACAATTTTGCACAATGTTCATTGTGTGTCCTTCAAGGAATAAAGATGGTTAAAAAATTCCAAGGGGTCGTATAAGGTAAAATGACCCTGCTTGGGGCGCCGTTTAGCTCAGTTGGTAGAGCGGGTGTCCCATGTACAGAGGCTTTGTCCTTGCTGCGGCGGCCCTGGGTTCCAGTCCCAGCCTGGGGCCCTTTGCTGCGTGTCACCCCCCCTTTCTCTGAATGTTTTTCCTTTCTAAGTCTTCAGCTATCCTATAAAAAAGGCCAAAAAAAAAATTACCCTGCTTGTAGCGTATTGTGAGAAACATGAGAAAACCCTGCCTGAACAAACTCAGTCCACTGCTACAAGTTAAAGGTATATTTTCTCATTACTTTAATACAGTTATAAAAAGGACAATTGTAGTAGGGAGGGAAGGAAGATAACTGGATAAAATGGAATTGTAGAATTAGAACCCTGTTGGAAAAAACAGCAAAGACCAGTGTAGTCCATGAGCCAGGGGGGTTGACCGGTATCATCGGGGGGACAAATGCTATCATTGTTTTTTGGCAAGGTATACAGCCCTAGTACTAGAAGAATCATGATAGCAGTGCAGGGGTGGTAGCGAAATCACTTTTTCAGCTCATGAAGTTACTAACCCCCTAAGATAAATTCAGTTTTTGAAATCTGGTGTACATCTGCTTTAGGCTCATGGTAAGGATATTGTCAATATATAATATACATTCTATAATATGGTGCTTGGTATCGTTGGAAAGGGGACCTTTTAGGCCTTTATTTAAGCCCAGTACTGAATCTGTCTGACAAACACAGATGTCACATGACTTCTTTAAACCAGAAATAACACACATTTTCTCACAATTTCCGTCAAAACTGTATGCTATCTTTTATCCCTGTGGCATGAAAGAACACCAGGGACACAAAACTCAACAACTTCAATACTCAAGGCACTCTGATGATTCAGAACATGTATAATATACCCATACTATTTATTTGTTAGAGCCTTGAATTAGAATGGAGCCAACAGAATGGACAAATAGAATACCCTATTAGTCCAGGGCCAAATGGCCTATTTATTCATGTACAGTTGTAATAAAAAGCAATTGTTTCAATAGTGTTTTCAACATAACACTTGTAAGGGGTTTAACAAAATGTTTCTATCATGTATTTTAATACTTTCAGTTAGAATGTCAGAAAGTAGCTCATGCACAGGTTTTTCTTAGTTTTGTGAAAAGATCGTTGGTTGAGTGGTTATAACAACACTACCAACTATGCCATCTTCAATCAACTTCCAATGAAATCCACGGGTATTAAATTTCAGTACAAAATGCTTTTTCTCTTGTGCTTGTGAATTGATGGGGAATAGACAGAGGGAGATTATACCTATAGCTGTACCTGTAACAGTAGCTAATGTTAGCTTGGTGTCTTTTGCAGGCTAGCTATCTAGCAGGCTTGCTAGCTTGCAGGTTAAAGTCATAAGTGAACTAAGCGGCTGCCAGGAGGCCCCCAATCGAGAGAAAAAAAATTATTTTATTTTTGTATACATATAAATTAAACAAGTGACGTAAATGAATGAACGAATGAATAGTTCAAGACAAGATGATTCTGATTTCATGATCAATATACCTGCAGAGGGGGGCCCCAAATCAAATTCTGCTTAGGGCCTCCAAATGGCTTGGACCAGCACTTACAATGTGGCAGACCTGGACTTTGTCCCTCCAACCCACAACCTGGACAAAAATACTGCTTTATTGACCACCATGAGTCAGCTGCATAACTTTTAGACTGGAGTGTGCTTTGATCCATGTTATCTTTGTTATCAGAGTTATATTATGTTAGTGCCCGATGCCATCACTCTCCATAGTAGCAGATAGTTTGTTACAAATCACAAGAGGCTGCGATCAGTTCCGGTGCACAGTGGAGTCAAGCCGGGTACGGCTGCTTTGGGTTCCAGCTGCTTGATCTTTTTTCAGATTAAGATTGGCTGGTAAATCGGTCGGGCTCTGCTGTTTTGCAATAATTTCATTGTGTGTCCTTCAAGGAATAAAGATGGTTAAAAAATTCCAAGGGGTCATGTGCACAAGTTAAAGGTGTGTTTACTCATTACTTTAATACAGTTATAGAAAGACAATTGTAGTGGGGAGAGAAGGAAGATAACTGGATTAAATGGAATTGTAGAATTAGAACCCTGTTGGAAAAAACAGCAAAGACCGGCACCAAAACACAACATGTGCTGGTCTTGTACCAGCATACCAGCACAGGTTTTCCCAGCAGGGAGATGTCACAGTTAAGGTCAAAGTCCTTTGGGAGGTGTACACAGGTGTGTCGGGGCAGGTTGGTGCTCCAATTGTGCCACCCTGTTAAAAATTAATAAATCACCTACAGTGTGTACCTGACGGGACATTGACAACTATGGAGCTTCTTCCTCTCGTGTGTCTCTGTCTGCTGAGCTGCTCTGGAGACGGTAAGAAAACTGATCATCATCACTGACACTTTGTCATTTCACTTTATTTCATCTCAACAGGAACAATGTGGAAACATGCTGGATGTTAATCAGGCTGCTTCCTGCTTTAGTGCGCACGAGACACTTGCTCAGTGCCCGGGGACGTCACATGCACCCTGATAATCAGCACACATCGGTAGTATTGATTGGAATGATTACATATGGTTTCAGATCAATTACAGCTGAATTACGATGTCTTTAACAACATGGCGTCATCACTGCTGTGTGTGTGTCTTGTTTCTGCTGCGACTCTAAAAGTTTGTAATAAACTCTTGTGATGAACTGAAAGCTTCCAAAAGTAACGAGTAACGGGTGTAACGCTGTTCTGTGGTTTAGTAACGGACACTGAACTGTCTTCTGTAGTTTTCTCTAGCGAGTGCTACAGAGCTTTTCCTGAGACCTCATACCATTTCATCTGAGGTCTGACGCTGAAGCCTGATCCTGAGGATGTCCTGAAATGTACACCGTAGTGGAGAGCTGTGAACCCGGGAATCTGTATAACAGACGGACGTGAAAGTAACAGCAGAAAGTAGCGGGAGTTGTTTTCAGCTTCTCTGCATCAGTCTGGACTCTGTGGATTACTTTACATTACACAGTAACGCAGACATCTGGCGCTGAAGTTGTCTTCTGATCCACAGCTTCTTTTTTTCATTTTCCAGTCTACATTAAAACCGCCAACAGATGATGCTGTTTGGATTGAGAATGTTGTGTTATGTTGGTAGATGTCCTCAGTGGCAGCATAGCCTCGGCCAAATGTGGTTTGTTCATTAGTTCAGAGACTATAGCGCCACTGCCGACAGCGGGATCTACAGCTGTGATTTTCCACGTCTTCAGCCGAGTCAAACATCCATCATCCAGCTTGTTGTTGGTGAGTGCTTTCATTAAACAGTTAAAGATGTCGCTCATTTACTGCTGCGACTGGTTCAAGAGTCCCAGATGGACTTTTGTTCAGTGGTCAGAACTAACTTCTGAGTAAAGTCGACAATTGAGTAAAGTAAGGACAATAACAAATCAATTATACCGTTACGATAAACATGTAAATGCACAAAATGCATAGAATTATGTTATGTGTAAACCATACAGTCTATGGTGTAAACGTACGTGTTTCTTAAGCTTTTATTTCGGTGGTTAACTAACTTCCACTTGAGACTTCCGATATGGATTGGATAAATGGCGGCTTTTATTTTTGTTTTATTTTGGTGATCAACCAACTTCCGGTTGGGACTTCCGGAATCTATTGGATAAATCACGGCTTTTATTTTTGTTTTATTTTGGTGATTAACCAACTTCCGGTTGGGTCATCCGGTATGGATTGGATAAATGGCGGTACCCTTGTCGGCCATCTTGACTGCAGGGTACTCTTGATGTCTGTCAGGCTTATGCGACCTCTGTATGAAACTGATTTTCCCGATACCGTTAAGCGTGACAACTTTTGTCCAGATACCGTTAAGCGTGACAACTTTTGTCCTGATACCGTTAGGTGTGACAACTTTTGTCCTGATACCGTTCAGTTTGAATTTTTTTTTTTCCATGTTTAGTGTGACAATTTTTTTTCCTGACGCTGTTCAATGTGATAATTTTTTTCCTGAGGCAGTTCAGTGTGACAAGTTTTTTTTCTTAGGCCTTTTGGTCCGATGACTATTTTTCATGTGGCTGTTTGGTGCGAGTGCTACAGAGCTTTTCCTGAGACCTCATACCATTTCATCTGAGGTCTGACGCTGAAGCCTGATCCTGAGGATGTCGTGAAATGTACACCGTAGTGGAGAGCTGTGAACCCGGGAATCTGTATAACAGACGGACGTGAAAGTAACAGCAGAAAGTAGCAGGAGTTGTTTTCAGCTTCTCTGCATCAGTCTGGACTCTGCGGATTACTTTACATTACACAGTAACGCAGACATCTGGCGCTGAAGTTGTCTTCTGATCCACAGCTTCTTATTTAAATATTCCAGTCTACATTAAAACTGCCGACAGATGATGCTGTTTGGATTGAGAATGTTGTGTTATGTTGGTAGATGTCCTCAGTGGCAGCATAGCCTCGGCCAAATGTGGTTTGTTCATTAGTTCAGAGACTATAGCGCCACTGCTGCCATGTTGTTGACCTTCCACCATGTTCCTGTCATGTTATGAGAAGTGCCCCAGTAAACCCACCTCAACTGACCTCCAGTATCCATCAATTCTTCCCTACTTTGTGCAAAGTTGTTATCTGCCGGTGTTTCCTGATGACTCTGCATGTTAACATACTGAGTAACATGTTTTTATCTTCCAGCTGTCAGAGTGCTCGTGGAAAAAGGCAGTGATGCTGTTTTACCCTGTTTGATCAGAACCAAGGGGAACCTCGCAGGAAACGCTTTTGACTGGAAGAAAGATGGTCAGAAGGAGGTGTTCCTGTATGATGCAGGCCTTCAGTACAATAACGGCCGTTTGGGTCAAGACGAGCAGTTCAAAGGTCGAGTCTCATTTTTTTACGATCAACTGCAGAACGGCAACGCCTCCATAAAGATCCATGAAACAAAGATGGCCGACAGCGGGATCTACAGCTGTGATTTTCCACGTCTTCAGCCGAGTCAAACATCCATCATCCAGCTTGTTGTTGGTGAGTGCTTTCATTAAACAGTTAAAGATGTCGCTCATTTACTGCTGCGACTGGTTCAAGAGTCCCAGATGGACTTTTGTTCAGTGGTCAGAATCTAACTAACTTCTGAGTAAAGTCGACAATTGAGTAAAGTAAAGTAAGGACAATAACAAATCAATTATACCGTTACGATAAACATGTAAATGCACAAAATGCATAGAATTATGTTATGTGTAAACCATACAGTCTATGGTGTAAACGTACGTGTTTCTTAAGCTTTTATTTCGGTGGTTAACTAACTTCCACTTGAGACTTCCGATATGGATTGGATAAATGGCGGTACCCTTGTTGGCCATCTTGACTGCAGGGTACTCTTGATGTCTGTAAGGCTTATGCGACCTCTGTATGAAACTGATTTTCCCGATACCGTTAAGTGTGACAACTTTTGTCCTGACGCTGTTCAATGTGATAATTTTTTTCCTGAGGCAGTTCAGTGTGACAAGTTTTTTTTCTTAGGCCTTTTGGTCCGATGACTATTTTTCATGTGGCTGTTTGATGCGAGTGTTACAGAGCTTTTCCTGAGACCTCATACCATTTCATCTGAGGTCTGACGCTGAAGCCTGATCCTGAGGATGTCCTGAAATGTACACCGTAGTGGAGAGCTGTGAACCCGGGAATCTGTATAACAGACGGAAGTGAAAGTAACAGCAGAAAGTAGCGGGAGTTGTTTTCAGCTTCTCTGCATCAGTCTGGACTCTGCAGAGTACTTTACATTACACAGTAACGCAGACATCTGGCGCTGAAGTTGTCTTCTGATCCACAGCTTCTTATTTAAATATTCCAGTCTACATTAAAACTGCCGACAGATGATGCTGTTTGGATTGAGAATGTTGTGTTATGTTGGTAGATGTCCTCAGTGGCAGCATTGCCTCAGCCAAATGTGGTTTGTTCATTAGTTCAGAGACTATAGCGCCACTGCTGCCATGTTGTTGACCTTCCACCATGTTCCTGTCATGTTATGAGAAGTGCCCCAGTAAACCCACCTCAACTGACCTCCAGTATCCGTCCATTCTTCCCTACTTTGTGTAAAGTTGTTATCTGACTTTGTTTCCTGATGATTCTGCATGTTAACATACTGAGTAACATGTTTTTATCTTCCAGCTGTCAGAGTGCTCGTGAAAGAAGACAGTGATGCTGTTTTACCCTGTTCCCCCAGCACGAAGGGGAACCTTGCAGGAAATGCTTTTGACTGGAAGAAAGATGATCAGAAGGAGGTGTTCGTTTATGATGCAGGCCTTCATTACAATAACGGCCGTTTGGGTCAAGACAAGCAGTTCAAAGGTCGAGTCTCATTTTTTTACAATCAACTGCAGAACGGCAACGCCTCCATAAAGATCACAAGAACAAAGATGGCCGACAGCGGGATCTACAGATGTGATTTTCCACATCTACAGCCGAGTCAAACATTCTACATTGAGCTTGTTGTTGGTGAGTGCTTTCATTAAACAGTTAAAGATGTCGCTCATTTACTGCTGCGACTGGTTCCAGAGTCCCAGATGGACTTTTGTTCAGTGGTCAGAATCCACATCTGGCAGGGCCTCGAGCCCACAGAGCTGCAGCCACATCTGGAGAGACGACCTCTGTATCAAACATGCTGATATCAGAGACACACTGCAGATTATGTCTCTCTGTACAATGAAGCTTCAGCCGTCTGTAGGAGATGAAATATGACTTTTCCACAGTATTACCTGTCTGTTTCAAAACTGTCTAACATGTGTTTGTTTTGCCTTTCAGATCCAGTCTTAAAAGACAGAACAGGTGAAAACATCCCAGGTGAGTCCTGATTGTGATGACGTCACTCTCCACCTCTACATGTCTCTGTAAATGTCTTCTCAGGCCTGTCAGTCTGAACACTTACATCTGTGGGCCTGAACCTCTCTGTGTTCACCTGACTGGGATCAGTCGTCACTTACAGGTGGACACGTTTATTATATTATAGTTATACAACAACATCTTTTAAGTCCAAGAAGCCTGTGTGTTATTAAATCTAATACTTTTATTCAGATTGTCTAATTACATGAAGAAGTTATTGTACAATATGCTGCAGTAGAATAAGTATTTACTGTATTTCCTCCAAATCCTCCATTCAAAGTCTTTTTACTGACATGAAAGAATAATGTCATCTACTTTATTAATGTAGTTTAGTGTCAGGTTCATTCTGGTTTCATGAATTTAACTTTATGTTTCGTATTTATGTAACAATTGTTCTGAGTCCCAACATCACAATATTCCTTTTATTCTTCATTTTTAAATCTCAGTAATGATGAAATAGTTTATCTGTAAGTTGAAAGAATCTCTTTCTGCAGCAGCAGTGACATTTGAAGCCTCTGACATCATCAATAAACTCTGACATCATCAATAAACTCTTACATCATCAAACTTCACCTGATATTCTCCACCTGACACGAGCTCTGACACAGCAGCAGCGATCGGATGGACTTTTTGAGGTTCTGTAACTCAGGACAAAAACTCCTGTTGACCTCAATCAAGATTAATTTTAATAATGTTTTGGTACAAAGACCTTCATCAGGTTCCATCAGGAAAAAGCTTCAATGTTGCTTTTTGTTTCCTCCTTTATTGTAATAATAACAATACGATGAACTAGGTTTGTCAGTAATATCCAGAAAATATTTTAAATTCATGATATTATTCTTATAATCATTAAAATATAGACAGCTAGACATCTTTTTATGTCACTGGTGTTTATACTCACATTCATCACAATAATGGAAATTCACCATTATCAGCATATCAACTAGTGTTTTTATAGCAAACCACAATCAAAGTCTTCTGTCCTCCCGTCTCTTCACTGGACCAACTTTTAGTGACGGATGAGAAATAATTTCATTTAAAAACATTTGAATCGATGCACCAATCATACGTACGTAGAGTCAAATATAAGTGCAGTTATTTCTGTTGGAAAAGTTCACGTCACAGAGTCAAACAAGCTTTGGAGCTTCAGTATCATCTGATCATCTCTTGGTGCTTCTGAACTGTTTGTTTGTGTCGATACTGAGAAGAGTTTCTAACATTCAGTCTTCCCTCGTCGACATTAAACACTAAAATAAAATCACCTCAGATAAATCTTTCACAATCTTCTCTTGGCAGAATTTTATGGTTAATCTTTCTTTCAGGCAGCATAATTAAAGCAGTTCTCTATGAGGGGCCGTACAAGACATAATTCATTCTGGCCTGCTCACACACACACATTCTCCTCTCACATACATATATTTTATCTCATACACACATATATTCTCCTTTCACACAGATACATTCTCATTTCACATACATATATTTTCACTCTTGCGTACACATATATTCTCCTTTCACACATATACATTCTCCTCTCACACATATATTTTCCTTTCACACACATACATTCTCCTTTCACCTTTCATGCACATACATTCTCCTTTCACCTTTCATGCACATACATTCGCCTTTCACCTTTCATGCACATACATTCTCCTTTCACATACATATATTTTCACTCTCACACACACATACATTCTCCTTTCACGCACATACATTCTCCTTTCACAAACAAACATTCTCCTTTCACGCAAATTCATTCTCCTTTCACACACATATATTTTTTCATTTTTCATGTAAAGTAAAATATGTGTTTATATATATCTGAAGAAAATATATGAATGTAAAAGAAGATATGTGTGTGTAAGAGAAGAATATATGGGTGTGAGATAAGAATATATTTGTGTGAGAGAAGAATATGTGTGTTAGAAAAGAATGTGTGTGTGTGAGAGGAGAATATAGGTGTGTGTAAGAGAAAGTATAGTGGAAAAGGAAGTAGTTTAGTGGAAAAGTGCTGTGATTGGCTGTTCGGGTGTGATTGGGTGGGACTCCCTGAAAACTACTTTTGTTAAGGGACGCCATTTTTTCTCTGGAGTGTGATGGCCTTACCAGCCTTGTGTAGAAGCTGACAGCTAATCACTGAAACGTCTCTGTTGTTGGCTGAATATGTTTAATATGTTTAATATGAGGAAAAGACGTGTGTGTGCATCGTCTCACGGACGCATCAATGCAGTTATACTCTCAGAAAGCAATGGTTTTTTACACCAAATTCAAAGCAGTCAGAAATGCTCACTTCCTGGCTCTTGAATAAGGAGTTTGGCTGGCTGTTTATCTGTGTTCACGCAAGACCACATCATATAACAACCTTTATTGTACAGTCTGACAAATTCACTGTATATTTGCATCTGCCTCAAACTGGAAAAAGTTTAAAATGTTTGAAATATCGTCCCATAAAATGCTGCTGGATGCTTTTATTGTGTTTTTCTTTTGTAGTGGAAATTTTCCTTATGAAGTTAAGAGTTGCTAAATCTTCAAAGAATTTTAGACTGCAGTGTATGAATCAGAGCTCTTTAATAACACGCAGTGTGGAGGGAAGATACGAGTGTTCTCTCCTGTCCTCTAAATGTTACTGACTTCAATACAAACAGAGAGCAGGTTACCTTCATTTACAACAGTCACCAATCCCAGGACAGTGACCCTTTGATGGTTTAGATGGGACAGTAAATGTCATCTTATCTACATTCCTGTATCCCATGTAGAGAGAATTTGCCCCACATGTGGCTTTCTCTCTCATATCCACAGTAAACTGTATACAATCAGAGTGTAGATGAACAAAATCACAATATGACATTAATAATGCTGAAACTGTCTCTTTATAATCTATTGTTTATAATGTGTTCTCAGGTGCAGCTCCAGAGCCATGTATCAGGACACTTGCTGATACAGAGGACTGGTTTCTGCTGCAGTGTGAAGCTCACGGTGTTCCTCGTCCTACATTAAAGTGGAAGGACAGTGATAACAACACTCTTCCTGCTGAGAAGCCACATATCTCAGAAAGAAGAGGTCGTTCATATGTAACTGTCAAGGTTACTGTGACCAAGACCGACAACTATCGCTGTGTAGCTACACAGAAGACACTCAGCCATCAGGTTGCTGCTGCGATCCCTGTGTATATTCAAGGTGAGATTCTTTAGTTGTAATTTAATATGTAAACAATTTAAAATGTTGTAAACAGAGTGAAACATTTGTGTATAAAAATAATGACGTTGCTTCATCAATCATCAGAGATTGGAGAGAGAATTAGATGCGCGTGCACACACACACACACACACACACACACACAGACACACACACACACACACACACACACACACACACACACACACACACACATCAGGATTGAATAGAGACGGAAAATAACTTTGTGTTCAGTCTGAATTCACCTTTTAGGAGCATGAACATCATTAATTAATGTCTTTGTGACGATGTACAATTTTCACTAATCATTAACACTCTATGTGCTGTATGTGATATACAGTCAGATTCACAGTATTACACTCACTCTGTTTACAGTAAATATATTTCAGAGGAAACATCTGAGGACAGTTATGATGCTCATTGAGAAGTTTTGTGCATCAAACTGCAGAAATCTTTAGTTTAATTTATATTTCATCATTGAAGTGAATTTGAGTCAGAACAGTCTGACACAATAAATCACTTTCAGTACTGTTGAGTTCTGTTTTATCAGATTATATAATATTGCTGGAATTATAAATTATTGAAGTTACAGAACAGTTGTGTTGGATTACTTCAGATTAGAGCTGCGAGGTACGACCTTAAAATTATATCATGATATTTTATATCACATCCTGATATAAAATATGTAACTTGATTTTTAAACATTTTTTCAAAAGAACGTCATAAATGTTCGGACGAACCACAAAATCAAATATCTGAATATGTTTGACCAAATAGACTCACTGTGATATCAATATTGATGAATTACTATTGTTACTTTCACAGAATATTAACAGGATGAGATTTCTGATCAATAATCATCATTAATGTGGATATAATGACTCAGTGGGTAAAGAAAGTATTAGAACAAGTAAACAGTCGGTGAGTTCAGAACATGACGTCACTTTACTGTAATGAGCCTTTAAAACCAGGAAGCAGTTTTGATATATCACCATGTGAGAATATCAAATATCTAAAACAATATATATTCTCATATCATGATCACAGTTTATATTGTTTATGTTGCTCAGCCTACTTTAGATTGTACAGGTGTTCCTATTAAAGTGTCCACAACCAAACTATGTTAACAGAAGGAGACGAGCTGTTAATGATCCTGTGTTTCACATTTCATAACACATTTTCTTTATTATTTAATGTAAATAGAGACAAAGTTCACATGACGCACAACAAATGTTTAAAGTTGAGGAGCTGCTGTAAAGTCTTCACTGTTGATGTGTTTCTGTCATGATGGGAGTCAGAAAAAGTGTTTTTAAGGAGAAGTTAGAAAAGTGTTCTTGTCTTTTCTTATCTAACGATGTAACGAGGTGTAATTAAGGCTTCTGTTTCTCTGTTCTTCATGTTTCTCTCCTTCTTAAACACTCTGTGATCCTCATGTACCAGCAGAGAAGTGATGAACACCGTGTTTCATTTATATTCCTGTAACTGTCCTTTATAACTGATCAGAACCAGGTGAGATTGTGTTGTGGTCGTGTTGTTTCACAGACAGCTGGAGGAGTGAGTGCAGTCAGTAGTGCAGCAGTGGATGAGTGAAGATGTGCTGTGTGGATGTTGAGCTGTAAAAACAAACCAAAGGAAACCAAAAGCCACGACACAAAGATGTGTGTGCAGATGTTGTGAAGGAGTTGTATACATGCAGCACATCAGGCCCAGGTGTGTCCCATGCTGCTGATGAAGCTCCCAACAGGTCTGCAGCCCTGGAGACAGAAAGCACAGCAACAGCAGAGTGAAGCCGTCAGAGATGCCGTCACTGTTAGCTCTGTTTACATTAGAGAGATTACACAGAGACTTTATTCATCCCAACCACAAACTGCAGCCCAGTTACACAAGAATCACACAACAGACAACAAGGACACACTCACACAGGAAGAGAAGAGTTTACTCACTGAGGGTTTCATTCTTTTATTTCTCACCTACAAACTGAACTCACACTGAAAACTAGGACCAAACTTTAACTGTGAATAAACACAATGATAGTTCCTGTAATAATATGAGATCATGGAGCTTTGAACTGAGTTTCTACTGGACACTCATTAAAACTTGTAATTAGCACCATTGAATTTTACCAATTCTGTTTTATGAACTTTATAATGTTCAGTTTGTGTTGACTTTGTCTGAACTGTGTAAAGGAAACTGTGTGTTTATTACTGAGGTCACAGTTAAAGGTGGTGTTGTACTGAACTACATCACACTGAGAGGTGTTTCTGTTTACAAACATGATGGAAACACAAATATATACTTGAATATAATAATGTCCAGTAAACGATCAGCTTTGTGACTTCAGTGATAAAACATGTCATGTAATTAACACCTTGATGACCGTGTCAGCAAAAAGTGAACATTAATGCACCATAAAATAAAGTTGATGTCAGAACAGTTGTGTTGGATTACATCAGATTGTACAGATGTTCCTAATAAAGTGGCCACTGAGTGAATGAATCACTGATAACAAAAGGTTTGAAGATCCCATGTTTCGTATTTTACAACATTTTTGATATTACTAAAATAGTCAGACAACAAATGATGTCATTTTAAGATATTTTTTCTGCTCAACAAGTTTTGATGTTGAAAGGTAAACGATCTGATCTGAGTCAGAAACAATGTTGGCAGTTTGAATCAGTTTGTGAGAAGTTAGAAATGTTTAACTTTTCTCGTCCCAGTGAAGAGAAGTCATGAACAAAAACATTGTAACATTACATTTATAATCCTGTGGTTGTCCTTTATAACTGATGAATCACTTCCTGTCATCCTCACAGGTGCAGCTGCAGGGCCAGGTGAGATTCTTCCTCCTCATATTGTTTCATTCAAGTCAAGTTTTATTTGATTCCAAACAACATCATGTGTGTTCAGACCGAACATCCAGACATTTTATAACAATATCTTCTTCATTCTTTAAGTGTTTGGATGAGTTGTTGTACCTTTAGTGGTTCTGTGTGGGCTGTGAGGTCCAGTCTGCTGCTCATCATCTGCACTCAGGTTCTGACTCTCACATTCACTTTCATCTGTTTCAGGGTCCAACACTGGACTGGTCACGTTGTGGTTCTTGGTGTTGCTGTGGTTGTTCTAGCTTTGCTGCTTTGGAAACTCAATCATAGGACACGTAAGTTTAAATAATGTATTTTATCAACATATTAATGATGAACAGCAGTGGAGGTTCTAGACTAATTTTACTGGAGGGACCAGTGTTTAATCAGAGGGGCACAATAAAAAACAAACAAATTATATTTAAACATTAAATACTTTAATTTTGCTTTACATTAAAATCATACAAAAGTTTATTTTGTACATAAAGAGTGCATTGATCGAAACGATGAGGTAGGGCCATCAAAAATCAGAAATTAAATACAGTAGGACGATGCTGCAGGTGGGCGTGGACCTCTGACCCCCTCATACCAGTCTGGCCTAGAGCTCGTCTCCTGTCCTCCATCAGAGTGGTTGAGAAAATTTTCAACTTGGGCTGCACTGCTACATTGTTCTTGAACTTGCTGATACCTGTGGAACGATGCAAAGCAAACATAGGGCACAACTATAAACAACATTTATTTACTGTTGTATCCATGGTTCTTGGGTCCTGGGTCTTCCTCGCGGTCTCCTTCCAGCGGGGCATGCAAGGAACACCTACTGAGGAAGGAATCCAGGGGGCATCCGAAACAGATGCCCGAGCCACCTCAGCTGGCTCCTCTCGATGTGGAGGAGCAGCGGCTCTACTCTGAGCTCCTCCCGGGTGACAGAGCTCTTCACCCTATCTCTAAGGGAGCGCCCTGCCACCCTGCGGAGGAAACTCATTTCAGCTGCTTGTATCCGGGATCTTATTCTGACCATAGGTGAGGGTAGGAACGTAGATTGACCGGTAAACTGAGAGCTTTGCCTTTCGGCTCAACTTTTTCTTCACCTTTTTCCGGTCAAGAACCATGGCCTCAGATTTGGAGGTGCTGATTCTCATCCCAGCTGCTTCACACTCGGCTGCAAACCGCCCCAGGACATGCTGGAGGTCCCGGCTCGAAGGAGCCAACAAGACCACGTCATCCGCGAAAAGCAGAGATGAGATCCAGTGACTCCTAAACCCTCCTTTGCCTAGAAATTCTGTCCATAAAAATAATGAACAGAGCATTTATGTATGCATTTATTTTAAAATGTAGGCCAAGTATTTGTGTATTTTTTCAATTTAAGAATCACACATCAATGATGCAGTAAGGAATTTATGGCAGAAAGCACCATTTTATGGACACACTGTGCTATGAATTGTAATGATGCTGCTTTGCAAATAGCACAAGAGGGCGGCTGTAGCTCAGTGGGTAGAGCTGGTTGAGTAGTGATCGGAAGGTTGCCGGTTTGAATCCCGGCTCCCCTGGTGCGGACCTGAGCTACATGTTGAAGTGTCCTTGAGCAAGATACTGAACCCCAAAATTGCTCCTGATGTGCAGTTGGCACCTTGTGTGGCGGCTTCTGCCATCAGTGAGGGTCCTGCGATGAGCTGGTGACTCATCCAGGGTGAACCCTGCCTTCGCCCATAGGGACACTGGGCCGCTTGAAAAAGGGGGATAAAATGCACTGATAAAATGCACTGCGACCCTTACGGATAAGCGGAAGAAAATGAGATGAGAGAGAACACCTTTTCTACATCACAAACCTGATGGTGCATTACTTGATCCACATGGATCCACTTGCTGTTGCCTCTCTCTGTCCCTGTATGTCTTCTTCCTCCTCACCCTCTGAAATGTCCCTCTCTTTTTTATTTACTGGGGCAAAAAAGGCTGCGATGTCCCTTCCTAGTTTCATGATGACTAAAGAAGAAAAACAACATAGAGGCAAACGTCTCATTCCACAAGTAACCATCCCTCGAATTAACACGGGCAGATACTGTTGATTACTTTACTCAATAAATGTATTATTTATCGAAATGCAACAGCCAAGACTGATATTGTTCATGGTTGACGTCACAACATTGTGTAGAACTAGCTAGAATACTGACAGTCAGATATTTGTTTCTGCTTCGATGAGTTTGCTTCGATCTTTACACATAGCGAGACCAGACATTTACAAACCTGATTTTCTTATCGGAGTGAGGAACAACAGTAACACGGTTACATGCAATAAATCACTTTAAGGGATGAAATCGTTTTGTTTATGTTCACTTCTTGCACCAAGACATTAGTAGCTCCTCTCTTCAAAACTTGTTGCTGCCGTTCTCATTCTCATCTTGCATCCTACAACGCAGTGTTTGGATGCGTCGCTCTAATTACTCCATATTGAACGCTGAGTCACACTAGTTCCGCTTTTTTTTTGATCAATTTCATTCGTTTTCATTTTATCATTCAGTCAGCTCAGGGGGGCCAGGGACATTTTTACAGGGTTACTGGCTCCTGTAGGCTCCCATGTAGAAGCGCCACTGATGAACAGAACCACAACTCATTCTTTATGTATCTCATGTTCAGAGTCTTGACAGATGTTTTATCTCATTAATCATTCTGTGTATTTACACTCAGAGGACGATCAGGTCGGTCGGACTTTCTTCACTCTGACTTTGTTTCGTTTCCTGCAGGCGAGAAGAACAGTTGTGCCAGAAGTGACCCAGATCCAACAACGACAGAACCACTGAAACAACCTGATCCATAAAGTATCCAGCTCTGCTTGTGCTGTGAAGTTTTCTGCTGTGTGTGTTTCCACCATGTTGGATGATGGTGAAGACATTTTGTTGCTCTTCTTTTATTTCAGGCAGTTTGAAAATTAAAATGTGTTATTTAAGTTAAAAGTAATTTCAGGTTGAGGTTCAGAGTTAATGTTAGTCGATGTGCATGTACGACCTCAATCTGTCCCTGAACTAAACCAGCTGTTTTTATAAGATGTCCTCATAATCTGTAACTTATCCAGAAGTATTGATAAGAGTATTATAACAGCATGTCTGCTCCATCAGCTACAGAGCTAACTTACGATTAATATACTAAATATAAACATATTCAGTCCTCGTCTTTATCTCACAGCACTCAGTCACAAATAGTGTCCAAGTCAAGTGTCGGACTCAGAATCCTGTCAGAGTAAAAAGACATCAAACCAACATCCACTTCAAGCAGCGATTGACCGAAACAGGAAGTTCACAGGGTTTAAACTTCTCTTTAATTCTGACCAACTTCTTCTTTGGAGAATTAACTGTTTATCTCCATGAACCAACTCATTATATTCACATCATGTCATCACTTTGCATTTTCTTTTGTTGCTTTTCTACAAATTCTGTTGGAACATTAAAAGCTTTTGCCTTCAGATTTGGTTCGACAAGATGTCAGACAAAGTAGTTTGTCCAGATCTGAACTTAGTTTAGCTTCCTGATTTTAAATATGCAGTTTATCTGATCTTTCCCACAAATCTGACCTCATCTAAATGTTAACCATGCTGTAGTTTCCTGGACACAGGACGGTTGAACAACATCTGAACCCGACTCACTTCCTAAAACCAACAAACCAACATTCACATCCACTTAATCAAGCGACTGACCAAAACAGGAAGTCTGCAGGGTTTGAACTTTTCTCTCAAGCTGTATTTTTGTATTTTTTTTTATTCTTCACACAACTTCTTCTTTCATGTCTCGTGTTCAACAGAGTTCAACTTACAGGAAAGATTGTATGAACGTAGTGGAAACACCAGAAACATTTTCTGGTTCGACTGTCCGGAGAAATTTGTCGTGTTGATAAAGACAATACAACAAAGTGCAAAAGAAACAGACTTTGACTAGAGCTCTTTTAATTATAACGTTGTATCTGACTGGAGAATTAACTGTTTATCTCCATGAACCAACTCATTAAATTCACATCATGTCGTCACTTTGCATTTTCTTTTGTTGCTTTCATATAAATTCTGTTAAAATGTTAAAATCTTTTGCCTTGAATTTGGTTCGACAAGACATCGTACTAACTAGTTTGTCCAGAGCTGAGCTTAGTTTAGCTTCATGATTTTATGCCGTTTATTTGATCTTTTCCACAAATCTGACCTCATCTAAATGTTAACCATGCTGTAGTTTCTTGGACACATTGTTGCAATAGACAATCAGATCACAGCACGTACACCCTGTCACGTTTGTCTGACGGTTGAACAACATCTGAATGTCACTTTGACATTTGTGTTGTTGGCATTATTTGGGTGGAGCCTGTGTTGGTTCTTGTTTGTGTTTTAAGGTGCTCAGCAGTCTGTCAGGTCCAGTTCCACACTGATGGTTCTGTTGTTCACTGATGATGCTCTTGTCGTGTTTCAGGTCATTTCAGGCAGCGCTTCATCATTTCTGTACAAACGTTTGAATAAAACATGAAAACTGTCAAACTGTGTGTTGTGACTGTTTCTGATGTTTCTGTGTTCAAACTGGGATCAAAGAAATAAAAGTGATGTTAATTTCTGGGTGTGATTCTGAGATGATCTCTATTTTACAGACATTAAAACAGTTTGAATGAAACAATATTTCAGATACGTCAGATTTGAAACAAAGCTTCTAACAAACAGACAGTTTACTGCACTGACAACTTCATTAATGGAGATTTAAACTGAATATTAATTAAACCAACAGATCATTTTGATCCTGACACAATAAACTGTAAAAAAATATGAGCTCCTAAAGTCTCATGACATATTTTTAACTTGTGCAGTTTCTTCTTATCATATCAATAACTTGCATCAGTGACCTGTTTTGTGTGTGTGAACTGAATTATTGTTTTTCATTTATAATGCTATTTTTCAGTCATTCTTTTGTATTTACAATTTATATGTCCAAAGTATTTGTTTTTATTAGATCTACACTTCACTGTTATTTTGTTTTCCTTCACAAATAACTTAACGTGGGCAGAATATTGTCTGACTCTCTTTTCATCAGCGGCTGTCTGCTCGGGTCTTTTATGGAAAGAAGGAGACTGTTCTGCCAGCTAAACTGCCATCAGTGATGATAAGGGTCTGAGGAGGAAGACAACGTTGTGCAGGGCCGGCTGAGGCATATGCAAACTAAGCGGCTGCCAGGAGGCCCCCAATCAAGAGACATTTTTTTTGTACATATTAAATAAATTAAACAAGTGAAATAAATGAATGAACGAATGAATAGTTCAAGACAAGATGATTCTGATTTCATGATCAATATACCTGCAGAGGGGGGCCCCAAATCAAATTCTGCTTAGGGCCTCCAAAAGGCTTGGACCGGCACTGACGATGTGGCAGACCTGGACTTTGTCCCTCCAACCCACAACCTGGACACTCCAGACAAAAATACTGCTTTATTGACCATCATGAGTCAGCTGCATAACTAATTGGACTGGAGTGAACTTTGATCCATGTTATCTTTGTTATCAAAGTTATATTATGTTAGTGCCTGATGCCATCACTCTCCATAGTAGCAGATAGTTTGTTACAAATCACAAGAGGCTGCGATCAGTTCCGGTGCACAGTGGAGTCAAGCCGGGTACGGCTGCTTTGGGTTCCAGCTGCTTGATCTTTTTTTTTAGAATAAGATCGGCTGATAAATCGGTCGGGCTCTGCTGTTTTGCAGTAATTTCATTGTGTGTCCTTCAAGGAATTAAGATGGTTAAAAAATTCCAAGGGGTCACGTGCACAAGTTAAAGGTGTGTTTACTCATTACTTTAATACAGTTATAAAAAGAAAGAATTGTAGTGGGGAGAGAAGGAAGATAACTGGATTAAATGGAATTGTAGAATTAGAACCCTGTTGGAAAAAACAGCGTAGACCAGCACCGAAACACAACATGTGCTGGTCTTGTACCAGCATACCAGCACAGGTTTTTCCAGCAGGGAAATGTCACAGTTAAGGTCAAGGTCCTTTGGGAGGTGTACACAGGTGTGTCGGGGCAGGTTGGTGCTCCAATTGTTCCACCCTGTTGAAAATTAACAAATCACCTACAGTGTGTACCTGACGGGACATCGACAACTATGGAGCTTCTTCCTCTCGTGTGTCTCTGTCTGCTGAGCTGCTCTGGAGACGGTAAGAAAACTGATCATCATCACTGACACTTTGTCATTTCACTTTATTTCATCTCAACAGGAACAATGTGACACCTGCTCAGCGCCCGGTGACGTCACATGTACCCTGATAATCAGCGCTCATCGATAGTATTGATTGGAATGATTACATGGTTTCAGATCAATTACAGCGGAATTACGATGTCTTTAACAATATGGCTTCATCACTGCTCTGTGTGTGTGTGTGTGTGTGTGTGTGTGTGTGTCTCGTTTCTGCTGCGAGTCTAAAAGTTTGTAATAAACTCTTGTGATGAACTGAAAGCTTCCAGATGTTGTGACGTTGTTGAACTTTAGATTATTTCCTCGGTGGTGAAATTAAACGAGTAACGGGTGTAACGCTGTTCTGTGGTTTAGTAACGGACACTGAACCGTCTTCTGTAGTTTTCTCTGTTATTCTTGTTCCGGATACGGTGTACATTTCAGGACATCCTCAGGATCAGGCTTCAGCGTCAGACCTCAGATGAAAAGGTATAAGGTCTCAGGAAAAGATCTGTAGCACTCGCACCAAACAGCCACATGAAAAAAAGTCATTGGACCAAAAGGCCTAAGAAAAAAAACTTGTCACACTGAACTGTCTCAGGAAAAAAATTATCACACTGAACAGCATCAGGAAAAAAAATTGTCAGACTGAACGCATCAGTAACTAAGTTGTTACACTGAAAGGTATCAGGAAAAAAATTATGACATTGAACAGTATCAGGACAAAAGTTATCAGACTGAACGGTATCGGGAAAATCAGTTTCATACAGAGGTCGCATAAGCCTTACAGACATCAAGAGTAGCCTGCAGTCAAGATGGCCGACAAGGGCACCGCCATATCCAATCCATACCAGAAGTACCAACCGGAAGTTGGTTAATCACCAAAATACATTTTCAGTTCCAGCTTGAGTGATATGTGTGAGCAGCCCCCCCCCACACATATAGACTCACACACACACAAACAATGTATTAGTGTTTAATAACCGTAATATTAATATTTACAGTAATAAACAGTAACATAAATTAACATTTATCATGTACTAGTTTGATAGTAAGTATGACGCTTGTTGCGACCGTTTTATCAATTCTCTATTTAATTTGAGAATTCAGTTTATTTAATCTTGGTTATTCTTCAGTCCTATTGTTTGTGTGTGTGTGTGTGTGTGTGTGTGTGTGTGCCCCCTACAACCACCACACAAACATACTATTCACATTTATATTCATAACATTGTAATTGAAGCTAAATCCATGAAATGGATTGAAACATTATAACTTAGTGATTATCATAGGCTTCTGACTAACTTCTGAGTGAAGTCAACAATTGAGTAAAGTAAAGACAATTAACAAATCAATTATACTGTTACGATAAACATGTAAATGCACAAAATGCATAGAATTATGTTATGTGTAAACCATAAAATCTATGGTGTAAACGTACGTGTTTGTTAAGCTTTTATTTTGGTAATTAACTAACTTCCGCTTGAGACGGCCAGTATGGATTGGATAAATGGCGGCTTTTAGTTTTTGTTTTATATTGGTGATTAACCAACTTTCGGTTGGGACTTCCGGAATCTATTGGATAAATCATGGCTTTTATTTTTGTTTTAACTTGGTGATTAACCAACTTTCGGTTGGGACTTCCGGTATGGATTGGATATGCGGCGCCCTTGTCGGCCATCTTGACTGCGGGGTACTCTTGATGTCTGTTAGGCTTATGCGACCTCTGTATGAAACTGATTTTCCCGATACCGTTAAGTGTGACAACTTTTGCCCTGATACCGTTAAGTGTGACAACTTTTGTCCTGATACCGTTCAGTGTGAAAACTTTTGTCCTGATACCGTTCAGTGTGACAACTTTTGTCCTGATACCGTTAAGTGTGACAACTTTTGTCCTGATACCGTTCAGTGTGACAACTTTTGTCCTGATACCGTTCAGTGTGACAACTTTTGTCCTGATACCGTTCAGTGTGATACCGTTAAGTGTGACAACTTTTGCCCTGATACCGCTGAGTGTGACAACTTTTGTCCTGATACCGTTAAGTCTGTGATGCTGTTCAGTGTGATACCGCTCAGTGTGACAACTTTTGTCCTGATACCGTTCAGTGTGTGATGCCGTTCAGTGTGATACTGTTAAGTGTGACAACTTTTGTCCTGATACCGTTCAGTGTGTGATGCCGTTCAGTGTGATACTGTTAAGTGTGACAACTTTTGTCCTGATACCATTCAGTGTGATATCGTTCAGTGTGACAGCTTTTGTCCTGATACCATTTAGTGTGATAACTTTTGTCCTGATACCGTTCAGTGAGACAACTTTTGTACTGATACCGTTCAGTGTGATGCCGTTCAGTGTGATACCGCTTAGTGTGACAACTTTTGCCCTGATACCGTTCAGTGTGACAACTTTTGTCCTGATACCGTTAAGTGTGACAACTTTTGTCCTGATACCGTTCAGTGTGATACCGTTCAGTGTGACAACTTTTGTCCTGATACCGTTAAGTGTGACAACTTTTGTCCTGATACCGTTAAGTGTGACAACTTTTGTCCTGATACCGTTCAGTGTGTGATGCCGTTCAGTGTGATACCGCTCAGTGTGACAACTTTTGTCCTGATACCGTTCAGTGTGACAACTTTTGTCCTGAAGCCACATTTTTTTTTTCCATCTTCAGTCTGACAATTTTTTTTCCTGATGCTGTTCAATGTGACCTTTTGGTCCGATGACTATTTTTCATGTCGCTGTTTGATGCAAGTGTTACAGAGCTTTTCCGGAGACCTCATACCATTTCATCTGAGGTCTGACGCTGAAGCCTGATCCTGAGGATGTCCTGAAATGTACACCGTAGTGGAGAGCTGTGAACCCGGGAATCTGTATAACAGACGGACATGAAAGTAACAGCAGAAAGTAGCAGGAGTTGTTTTCAGCTTCTCTGCATCAGTCTGGACTCTGCAGATTACTTTACATTACACAGTAACGCAGACATCTGGCGCTGAAGTTGTCTTCTGATCCACAGCTTCTTATTTAAATATTCTAGTCCACATTAAAACCGCCGACAGATGATGCTGTTTGGATTGAGAATGTTGTGTTCCGTCGTTAGATGTCCTCAGTGGCAGCGATGCCTCGGCCAAATGTGGTTTATTCATTAGTTCAGAGACTATAGCGCCACTGCTGCCATGTTGTTGACCTTTCATCATGTTCCTGTCATGTTATGAGAAGTGCCCCAGTAAACCACCTCAACTGACCTCCAGTATCCGTCCATTCTTCCCCACTTTGTGCAAAGTTGTTATCTGACTTTGTTTCCTGATGACTCTGCATGTTAACATACTGAGTAACATGTTTTTATCTTCCAGCTGTCAGAGTGCTCGTGGAAGAAGACAGTGATGCAGTTTTACCCTGTTTGATCAGAACCAAGAGGAACCTCGCAGGAAACGCTTTTGACTGGAAGAAAGATGATCAGAAAGAGGTGTTCGTTTATGATGCAGGCCTTCATCACAATAACGGCCGTTTGGGTCAAGACGAGCAGTTCAAAGGTCGAGTCTCATTTTTTTACGATCAACTGCAGAACGGCAACGCCTCCATAAAGATCCATGAAACAAAGATGGCCGACAGCGGGATCTACAGCTGTGATTTTCAAGGTCTTCAGCCGGGTCAAACTTCCATCATTCAGCTTGTTGTTGGTGAGTGCTTTCATTAAACAGTTAAAGATGTCGCTCATTTACTGCTGCGACTGGTTCAAGAGTCCCAGATGGACTTTTGTTCAGTGGTCAGAATCTAACTAACTTCTGAGTAAAGTCGACAATTGAGTAAAGTAAAGTAAGGACAATAACGAATCAAGTATACCGTTACGATAAACATGTAAATGCACAAAATGCATAGAGTTATGTTATGTGTAAACCATACAGTCTATGGTGTAAACGTACGTGTTTCTTAAGCTTTTATTTTGGTGATTAACTAACTTTCGCTTGAGACTTCTGGTATGGATTGGATAAATGGCAGCTTTTATTTTTGTTTTATTTTGGTGATTAACCAACTTTCGGTTGGGACTTCCGGTATGGATTGGATAAATGGTGGTGCCCTTGTCGGCCATCTTGACTGCAGGGTACTCTTGATGTCTGTAAGGCTTATGCGACCTCTGTATGAAACTGATTTTCCCGATACAGTTAAGCGTGACAACTTTTGTCCAGATACCGTTCAGTGTGATGCTGTTCAGTGTGACAACTTTTGTCCTGATACCGTTCAGTGTGATACCGTTCAGTGTGACACATTTTGTCCTGTTACCGTTCAGTGTGATACCATTCAGTGTGACAACTTTTGTCATGATGCTGTTCAGTGTGACAATTTTTGTCCTGATAGCGTTCAGTGTGATACCGTTCAGTGTGATACCGTTCAGTGTGACAACTTTTGTCCTGATGCCGTTCAGTGTGATACCGCTCAGTGCAGTGGCGAACCGTGAGCACTACAGCTGGGCCTTCACTTCACTGTAGGAGACACTACTTTGATAAATATTTGATAATTAATCACTGGCGATTAATTTACACTCGTATACAGGGGCACCACCTCCGATATTTGAATTCTAAACTAATCTCGGAGGTAATTAGTTAAGATATCAACTGTCCAAGTCTGTTAGACAGATAAATCATCAATCTCAAATGAATCTTGTTTAATTTCAGTGTCTATTTGTTCCTATTCTGAAGCAGTGAATTCTTTCCACGATCCCATCGATTTCCTACTTCAAATTAAACGTGCACAGACAACGACATAAGATTAAATATGTTTATTAACTAAATAAATGCAGATTAAATGACATGAGGTAAATTCAAACGGGTAACAAAATAACAGAAAGTGTGAAGACTGGAATGAATTATTGACTGGATGGATTCAGACAATGGTGGATTTTGACATGGAACCGTTAATTCGCGAGTACGGGATTAATTTCTAACGGAATTATATGGGAGATGTTTGGATTTATGATATATATATATTCGAAGCTTTCACAAACACCAACTCTGATTTCATTCACATGTGACTCTTGTCGTGTGTGGAGTTCTTGGCCTACTTTTGTTTGAAGAGGGGAGATGATCCAGAATCCGGGCTCTCTGGGTCAGCTTAGGTGCCGAAGCCGCTTCCGTCCAGCCGCAGGATGATGGCGAGGCAACCCCTGGTGACGTAGTGTTACCGGCACAGCGGGGATTCCGTCTGAGCTCTTTGCGGCCTGTCGGCTGCCGTACCGCTGGAATTTGATGCCGTCTCGGGCCGAACTCCCTCTGCCCAGCGAAGTGTCTCGCTTGAGATCGCTGCAGGCGGTTCTGCTGTGGATATGTTCTTCACGGCTTCTTGAGCAGTTTAACTGCACCGACTTCGTAATGGCTTAAGAGTTATCAGAGTCTCGATAGAATTGGTGATTACGGAGCTCCGAATATATATTGAATTGACTTTCTTGCGTAAAAATAACTGGGAGAGAAATGCCGGCCGGACAATCCTTCTCTGTTACTAAATACAAGAAAACAAAAATGGTTTCTTTGGCTTTAAGTACGATACTCTAACAATGAGCAAAATATCACAAAATAAAAGAATCAATTTCGTTCTTGCTCGAATTTCACAGAAAAAATCTTTTCAGAATAAAAGAGCTTCACCGGGAGAGGTATCTCGCAAGTGGCTCAAATCTCTGGAGGTTACTAAGTCTCAGAGCTTCAAAAATCTGGCAAAGTACGGAAATTAACTTGAAAAGTAAGAAGTTGCGCGTACTAAAAATTAAAGTAAGTACGAAAGTGGCAATCGAAAGCAAGCGAAGAATGCGAAGAAGTTTTTCAGGAGAAAGCCCGTGAGCAGCGGGATACATGGACTTTTATTGTTTTAACCAGGGGCGGAACTGAGGGCGGACTCGGGCGGACTCGGGCGGCCTGGTCACGTTGTTTCCTCCGGCGACGTCATAGCTCATGTTACCGATTTCTCACTTGTTGAATCAATCTAATGATTTGATAAAGTTTTAAATCGCAACTGACTATGTGCTGAAATCCACCATGGTCTCACATTAACAATTGTTATGGAAATATAAAAGAACACAATTGAAGATGCCTAATAGGCAAAAGACAAATTATTGGTTAAAATACAACACAAATACAAGCACATAATCATTAAAGGCACTAATGGCTCAAGAATATCTCATACATTGACAGTTTATACTTCCCAGACATGTATCAGATTAAAAGAAATCGTCTAAATACTTAGAAATAGATGATAAAATAGAACATTCCATTAGTATTGGCCTTTGAAATTATACCAAAACTTACCAGGAGGTGGTACTCTAGCTCCACCAAAATATTGACATTAACCCTGTGATTCTTAACATAAGTTTTCTTTAACCAACACAAATGAGAGACAGAGCATGTTTGAGGTCTCATTTAGCTAGTTAAAGGTAAACTGTCAAAAGAAAATGAGTTTGTAACCTAATGTTTTTTGTATTACAGAAGAAATCAAGGCTTTTGGTTTCTTTAAAATGAATGTGAAGACACCCTGCCGGGTTTGAGTGTCGTAACTTATGGGATGACATCTTTATAGTACATGCCAGATGTAAGCCTTTCCTTTGGTGACAAGCAAGTTGTAACAAAGGATAAACCTGATGTTCTCCAGTGATGGAATTGGCACTGAATGTAAACAGTCCGTGAAAGCGTAGACAAGCACTGATGTAACCCAGGTATTGATCAAGTCCTTTCTGGGCCTGATTGTCCATAGGTTTGTTATGAGAGGCTCTAATAAGGCCAGAGTGTGAGAGAGAGGGCAATAAAAGGGTCAGGACTCTCTCTAGGCGGGGGAAGGAACAGAATCAGGAGGTTATCTGGTGATTCCACATGAGAACTCAGCAGACTGTCCTTTCTCGCAGGCGAAAAATGCATATAGCTGGATCACATGCTGTTTTTGTCAACAGCATAGTGTCAAAGAAAAGGGGGGCAAAGGAAGTACAGTATCCAAGCTACCACAATATGGCAGGGAGTAGGTGAGAGGTGAGATGGACACTGACATGCCATTCACACCTCCTGTGGTGAGAGAAACAGAGGACGATGGCTGGTTCCTACATATTCCCCCACTTCGATCCAATGACTGCGGCAATCAGGAACTTGGATCGATGAAGTTGGACCGTCCATTGTCGAGGTCTCTGGGTGGCACACTGCAATGATCAGAGTTGGTGTTTGTTTCTAACCTGTGCCTAGGGCTAATCTTTTGGCAAAACAGTGAAGTGGAATAGTATGTAAAATCCTAGCTCCTTTCATTAGGAGGTACTAATCTTTTCCTCGATCGCGGGTTCGAAGTTAGAACACGGCAGAGTCAGTGACAACCTCTATGACTGCGGGAGACAGCTCTGAGTAGCGTCCGCTGCTCTCACTGACGTCGTCAGGCAAATCGAGTCCGGTACCTGGGTAGTTTGGAGCTGCTCTTCCGAGTCTAGCTATTCTACTCAAGCCTCTCGTGCATTTATTGAGTTTGCACTGCAGAGCTTTGGTGCGTTTAAGATAGAAAAACGCAAGGCCGAAGGTCAATAGGTATCCTAGTGCTACGACGAACGCTAGGACAGTGTCGGGTGTTGACCAGGCGTAGTGAATAGGTTGAGTGGGATTGTTGTCCCGAGTGGCTATTTCCTTAAGCACGTCCTCGACCGGTGTTAAGTCGATGGTCTGAGTACCCTCGTACTGTATCTGCGTGAGGGTGTTTGGGTTTAACTCAAGGGTGTGTTTGCTGAAAAACTCAGACACTTCGATTTCGCTTTCATACTGATTTGGGTCCAAATAGTAGAGAGCTACATTTTCAATATGTAGGATAGCGCCCTCTGGTACGCTAATCCAAAGAGTTGTGTCAGGCAGACTTATGCGAGTGGCGGTGTCATGTTGATCGTATGTCAAAGTGGCGGTTTTTGCAGGGGTGTTCACCAACCTGCGGCCTCCCACTATCTCAGCTTGAGTCTGACTGACTTGTGACCGGGGTGTGACTTGAGTAGGGCAACGGGAACCCTCTTGCATGGCTTTCAACCCGCAAATTCCGTCCGTGTTGTCCCGTATAAAAGGCTTACTAGGACACAAATAGTGGATATCTTTGGTGAGGGTGCACATTTGTATGTTTGGTGCCAAATACAGATCGGGATTGTTGTCGTGGTAGGCGACAAGCGACGGAGTCTGCACTTTAACGTGGACGTCACCTTGCCAGAACCCAACATTTATTACGTCTTTGAGTCGGTAAATGTTCTCTGTGGCGATTATTGGTAGGTTTATGATAAAACCTATTTCCCTTTCTTCTGGGTCTACGAATATGGGGACCGCACTACCCAGCGTATAGGCTAGGTGGGCTTGAACGGGTGTGACCACGTCTCTGGTGGCGGTGGACAGAATGTCCTGCACTAAAGACAATGGGATGAGGTATGGAGGGATTTTACCCATGGCCAAACTGTCAACTGAAGATCCAATGTCACGCAACATATCATTCATCAACATGCTGACCAGTTGTGTGTGGGCATAGTCTACCGTTACTACCGAAAGGAGAGAGTTTACGGCGCGGAGTGTCTTGTTAAGGGCTTCGCTGTGGGAATTAACCACCAGAATGGTGCCCTTAACTGATTGTCCTATCGTCTGTAGCTCTTTTTGTTGCTGGTTAATTTGCTTCCTGATCTCCGGTATTTCGGTTTGTATCTCGCTGATATGACGCCTCACGGTAGATAGGCTAATTGCATTGACCGTAGAGAATCCTAGGTTAAAAATGGTTCCGACGACAGACGCTGCAGTCAGGAGCCCTGCAATGAAGCGTTTAGGCCTGCGTTGGATTCCACTTAGCTCTGATCGTGTGACAGTGAATTTCTGCAGTTGCTGCAGCATGTGAGCTATGTCTGCCTCGGCGTGCTCCACTACCTCCCTGTTCCACTTTAGGCCGGCCCAACCGGTAAGTGCCGATGTGGTTGGTACGTGTTTACGACATACCTCCCGGGGATTCAATCTTACAAACACTCTCTGTGTGTGCAGACGGCAGTTGGTAATTAACAGTCCGGCCTGTTCCCTGAGGACGATTCCCGAGTTTGGTCCTGGCTCGACTATCTCTGGAAGCGCCGCGGTTATTACCGAACCGAGGGTCAGAAGGGAAAGCAGCAGCATCATCCTGATGAGGAGAACGTACATGATTAGGGACACCATCCAATTACAGTACACTTTAGATCAGGGAGTTTATTGCATTAGATCAACCCCCACTTTGAACCAAATTACTTGAATAATTTGAACAACTGTATTTTAATTGAGCAGTTTGAGTCCCTAGTTTAATTTGTGAAGTCTAAATTTTTAGAGTAGCTTTTTGGAAATGATACAGCAGTGAATTTTACTGAAACTTGTTTTCTTTTTCCTTTTGTTTTGTTTTTCCTGCCCACTCACGATTTGGCACCTTAGGTGCTTTTACAGGGTTTTATCTTTGGTCTATGACTTAACAGAGACATTGGAGTCCCCGTCAATTCCCATGGGGGTTTTGTGTGGCTTAATCTGGTTACGGTGGACCCATTTAAGCGTTGTCTCTTTCTTGCCTTTGCTAACCTTGATTTGGTACACAACGGGTGAGAGTTTTTCGGTGATCACGTAAGGACCTGTCCAGTGTGGTAGAAGCTTGCGGGCAAGTCTTCCAGCACTCTGGTTTTCTTTCCTCGTCAGGGGAGCAAAAATGTAATACCACACCTTGTCCCCCACTTGGAGTTCGTCATAGGATGCTTTTTGGTCATAGTAGGCTTTGCGTCCTTCTGCATTTTTCTCCAGATGTTTCTGGGCAAAAGCAAAGGTTGCTTTGAGGTGTTTATTTAGATTGGACATATACTGGTGAGTGGTATATGCCGTGGCGATGTTAGCGTCACCTGGCTTGTAGAGCAAATGCAATGGGAGTGTCATCTGTCTACCGGTCATCATCTCAAAGGGAGAGAATCCCGTTGACTTGTGTGAGGTGGCCCTGATAGCCATCAGGACTAGTGGTAGTTTAACGTCCCAGTCTTTTTGGTTGGATGCCACATACTTTCTTAGTATGCTGATAACCGTTCGGTTTGCTCGTTCCACTTGGCCGGAGGATTGCGGGTGGTAGCTGATGTGTAGGTCAGCTTTTACACCTAGAAGTTGCCACAGTTGCTTCATGACCTCAGAGGTGAAATGCGTTCCTCTGTCTGAGTCGATGCGGCTTGGCAGGCCGAATCGTGAGAAGATATGGTTCATTAGCAAGTAGGCGGTTGTTTGGGCCGTGTCATTCGGGGCTGGCAGGCCTTCTACCCACTTGGTGAACGCGCAAGTAACTGTTAGGAAGTACTTATTACCTCTGGTTGATTTGGCTAGGGGTCCTACCCAGTCGATTTGGAGATTTGACCAGGGGAAGGAGATGCCTCTTCGTTGTAAGGGAGCTCGGTGGAGCGGGTTTGACGGTTGGAACTGGCAGCAAACCAGGCAACCTTTGATGTAGTCTGCTACATCTTTTTGCATGTGTGGCCAATAGGCGACTTGTTGGAGTGCCTGGTATGTTGCTTTGACACCTTTATGTCCTGCGCACGGAGAGTCATGGGCATGCATCAACATTACCCCCCTGTGGCTCTGAGGCACCACGAACGCAGGTGAAGCGAGTGTTTCAGAGACATGTACAAGAAGGCCCTTGACGATGCGTAGAGAAGGACGTGCACTGTATAATTGACGTAAACCTGGAATTGAGTCAAGGTCATCAGATGAGATAACGTTGGTCGAAGGATCAGACAATGAAAGCAAGACGAGGCGAATAGCCGGATCAAGAGCTTGAAGCGTTTGAAGGTCGGAGTCGGTGAAACTGGGAGCAACGGAGATAGCCGTTGATGGTATCGCAGGGGCGGGGACCGGTTTCGGGTCGAGGGGGGTTTCACGGACTGTCGGTTGCGTCGGTATGTCATCCGCAAGAGCGGCTTTTGCCTGAGACCGAGTGACAACGTTAATCATTGGGGCGGGTGGGTGGGCAACAGTTTCAGGGTCGAATTGCCAAAGGGTTCCTTCAAGGGCACCTTGTTTGGCTAACGTGTCTGCCAGATCATTAAGTTCTTTGTCCTGTCCAGGGGAACGAGAGTGTCCCCCAACCTTTTTCCAGTAGATCTGCATGTTGTGCGTGTCTACCAGGTGGTCGCAAGTCATGAACAGTTCTTTGTGTTTAACTGGTTTTCTATTGGTGGTCATGAAACCATTTTGTTTCCATAAAGGTAGATGGCAAGAGAAACTCAATTGCGTAGTTTGAGTCAGTACAGATGACAAGTGTTTGCACTTTGTGCAGCACGGCTGTTTGCACCGTGATCAACACGCCTGCGATTTCGGCGTATTGAGAAGATTGAGAACCGAGATTGAACCTTTGAGGATCAGTTGGTGTGTTGTCGATCCACACTAAGCCTACACCTGCTCGAACCTTAAGTTCATGGTGGAAGGAGCATCCATCCACATAGGCAGTGATCATGTCTTGGCAGACATTTTGATCGAAGTAGTGGTGGTGTGACGGTTCTGTAGGTGTAGGGTCTAGGATCAGAGTGGTATTTGGGGACACGTCGTCGGTGCATCGGTGACATGTTGCAAGTCCCGTGCCAAGGGGTGTTTTGTTGTTTTGTGCGTAGCGCACCTCCATATCAAAACTTTGCAGGGCCATCAACCAAGATGCGACGCGTGCGTTGGTTACCACACCTTCTCTGATACGTTGGCTATTGAGGAAGGTTACCGGCTGGTGATGGGTTTCGACAATTACTTTCTGGCCACCGAGGTAGTTAGAAAAGTGTTTGACAGCCCACACGGTAGCTAACAATGCTTTTTCACAGTCAGTGTATTTAAGCTCTGGGGCCAGTAATGTCTTGCTGGCGTAGGCCACCACGCGTTTATCGTGGTCGTGACGTTGGTACAGGCCTGCACTCATGCAGCCAGTGGAGAATCCAACTTCTAGGTGGAATTCTTTAGTGTAGTCTGGATAGGCTAAGCACGGGGCCGTGCAGAGCTTATCTTTTAGGGCCTGCATCGCCTGTTGATGTTGTTCATCCCAAATGAATGGGACGTCCTTTTTAAGCAACTCTGTGAGTGGCTTGGCAATGTCTGCATAGTTCTCAATGAACTGGCGGGAGTAATTACAAACGCCCAAGAAGCTGCGAAGCTCAGAAATGTTTGTCGGGGCTGTGAGGTTTATAATACCTTGGACGCGTTCAAGTTGCGGCTCGACGCCGTGGGGTCCGACAAGGAGGCCCACGTAGTTCACTTTGGTTTTACACCATTGGCATTTTGACAACGAGACTTTTGCTCCCGCTGCTGTAAGCTGCGCAAGTACGTGATCTATTTCTTTCAGGTGGGAGTCCAGAGTGGGACTTCGTATCAAGATGTCGTCAACATATATCAGGGTGCCTCGATCAGGAGCGTCGGGACACGCCTTGTTCAAGAAGATGTTGAATTCAGCCGGTGAATTGGAGTAACCGAATGGACACCTGGTAAAGGTGTATTGCCTGTTTGCAAAGGTGAAGGCCAATTTGTGCTGATCTTTAACATGTACTGGCAGAGTCCAGAACCCTGATGCTATGTCCATGGAAGAAAAGTATTTTGCATCCCTGACCTTGGGGAGCTCTTGACCTAACTGGGTCATTGGCCACCTAGAAAGGGGGACTTGTTGATTGAGCTTGCGATAGTCAATAGTCAGCCTCCATTTTCCGTTTGGTTTTAACACCGGCCAGAGGGGTGCTGAGTAGGTGCTATTGCATGGTCGGACAATACCTTTTTCCAATAGGTCATCTATGATTTCCTGTACAGGTTCATAGGATGCCAGTGGGATTTTGCATTGTCGCACGAACGTTGGGGGTGCGTCATGAGGAGTGGGAATGCGCACCGAATGAATGGTGGTTAGACCACAGTCAAGAGAGTCTTTTGCGAACGATGTTTTGTATTTGCGGAGGACACTGCGAAGTTTTTCGCGCTCCTGGTCATTGTTTAAGGCATCTGCTTGGGTTACCACCTGTTCAATTTGGGACGTGAAAACTGCGTCAAGTGCCTCCTCAGAGTCCAGTTTCGTCTCTGAGGACGTCTGTATGGCGTCTTTTAGTGATGGCTCTGAGGTGGATTCCTGAGAAAACACAGTGTTGATGGTTTTTTATAACCATTTCTTCATGGCTGGCAAGATCAACACGACAGATAGCGTCTCTAGTGAGTTGTAAGGAAGGAAATAAGGCAATAGCACTCGACGGTTTGGTGTACACAACACCTCCATCCAAGTGATCGGAAAGTAGAGCGCGAGGCATGGGCCCTATTACCGGGATTCTTAGTTCAAAGTCATGAAACTTGGTGCTGATCATCCAACCCAAGGGCATGGATTTTGGGATCAGTATTTCTTCTGTGGTATTGTTATTCACCAACAGGTGGGTGGACCTGGAACGCAGGTCCAGCAAAGGGGTCGCTTCAAGAGATAATCCCAGTTTGAAGAACAAAGGGGATGGTTGGAAGAATGCCTGTGAATGGTCGAGACGCTGGCCAGGTTTAATGTTCAAGCGGATGACCACGTTTGTGGCTTTGGCCGAAATGGTCGTGTGGTGTTCATTAATGGCTTGACAAGCCTCCGGTATAGTTTGCCCTGACCTCATATTCTCCAAGCTAGGAGCAGGGTCTTCGTCCGGGGTTACTATCAGTGACCATAAAATGTTATTGATCAGGTCCACTTGGACGTCCAGTCTGGCGAGAACATTGCTGCCGACATAGACTTGGTGTGGTAGATCAGGAATGACCAAGAAGAAATGTGTCAAGTTCTTTTTGCACCTTTAAAGTGCAGACACCATCGGCAGTCCAAGTTGACTGGGGTACCGGGCTGAAGGGAAGCGGAAAGATTTCTTTGCAAAGCGAACGTTTGGGTCTTTGCCCGACAATGACTCGTACAGCTCTCGGCTGATGGCTGATTTTTCGGTCCAGAGGGCCAAGACCACATCATCAGTGTGGGTGTCCTCAAGTTTAATGCCACCTATGATCTGTGGACAAAAAGTGTGCGTCGCAGATGAGTCTGCCAAAGAGCACAGGAAGTTGTCTCTTGGAGTTAAAGCTTCTCTCCGGGGCCACATCAATGTTGGCTGACTGTTTTTATTTAGGTCCGGCGCTCTGCTGCCCTCTATTGGTAGTGGTTGGTCCAATAGGGCATCAGAGGTTGAGGCGTTTGTATCAAGCCTATAGCATTGGGCTTTAGTGACCCAAGGAGCGCTGATGGGGAGAGGTTCACGGACCTGTGCCCAGATCTTTAAACGTTTGAAGTCAATGAGCGGCTCGAATCGGTTAAGGAGGTCTTTACCGATGAGAAGAGGGATTGAATCAAAGGGGGACACGTACACAGGATGTACGAGGTTCATTGGTCCAATAGTGAAGTTAATCACTGCCCTAGTTGTCAGTGTAGTACCCGTAGGTGAGTAGGGTTGGATCTCAAGCGAACAATGTTGCAGCTTTAAGTCCTGGTTGGCTTGATGTGCTAATGCTCTTAGTTTAGTGAAAAGCCCTGGTGACATCAAGGTCACATCTGCACCTGTGTCAAGGAGTGCTTCATGTTCGAGTTCGTTCTCGAGTATAGTAGAAAGGTAGAATTTTTGTGCAACCCCCTTTTCTTTGAGGTCACCCAAGAAGTGGCAGAAAGGTGGTTCCCCTTGAAAGATTGGCGGGCCTTTAGTGGGAGGAGTCTCATTCGCATCTAGTTGAACCACTAGGACTGCACTAGAGGTCGAGTCCGATTGTTTCGGAGCGTCATTCTGGGCCTCTGGACTCGGGTCAGGGGAAAACGCGGCCTCAGGCTCAGTGAGATCAGGACCCCCCTTTTCTTCCACACCCACCTTGGGTTGGTGGAATGAGGTGTCTGGAGGGGGAGAAACTGACTTCTCAGGGGCGGTTAAGCGAGCGACTACTGAGAAAAGGTCGGCTTTCTCCTTCTCTTCCTTACGCACCTGTTCGATCACTCTTTTAATGGCATCTACGTCTTCTTTGTTTAGGTTAGACTGGTTTGACCTACTGTTGTGATAGGTGTTTTTCCCTGTTTCTTTCCTATCCGATGTGTTTTGGTGTCGCTTTTCACTAAAACCGTAATTTCGAGATTCGCGCTTGTCATTCTCTCTGTTGTTATAACTACGATGACCTTTCCATTGTTTAAAAGGACGCCGTGTATCATGAGAGTCGGAGGAGCGATAATTAAATTCACCTCTTGATTGGTCGTAATTAGCCGATCGGGGCTTTTGTGAATACTTCTGACCCGAATCAGATCGGGTGTATTCTCGCTCAGTTGGAGGTTGGTAAGATTTAGAGGAGGTTGTGGCAGGCTCGCGTGATTCGGCACCGGGAGCTCCCTCCAACTCCAGCGGAGGGGTTTTGGAGGAAACACTCAAGATGTTTGTTTCAGTGGATTTGATTAGAGCTTGTTTTTGTTTATTAAAGCCTTTTGTAGCCATCTCACGTAGTTGTCGGCTATTGAGGGTATCGGGGCATGCCATGACACCAAGATGGTGGCTAGTTGTGGGATGGAGGTTTTGTACGAACAGTGACTTAAAGTGTAGCTCCTCCTCCATCTCTGTTTCATTTTTGGGCCCGAAATAGGCTTCATGGAGCCTCTCATAGTATTCTTGAGGGGATTCTTGTCTTCCCTGCTTGACAGACAAAGCTGCGGTTAGGCCTGTTTTTACTGTATAACTCTTGAATTCGTCTATTAGTGCCTTACTGAGGACTTCATAGTTGCTTTTGACGCGTTGGGTTTGTCGGTCAATGAACTTATTAACTTTCTGACTAGAGGTCCCTCTAATTAGGTAAAGTCTGTCCTCAACGGTGGCATCTGGGAATCTCCTCAGATAAAACTCAATGTCTTTTAGGTACGCGTTGGTATCGTTTTTACCGCCTGGTTTAGGTTCATAACGGGTTATGTTTCGAGCTATTTTGTCTAGGTCCCTGTCAGACGGAGCTCGAGGGTGGTATGCTCTTGAGGAAGAGAACGGCTGAGGAGAGGAAGACCTCTTAACTCGGTCATCTAGGTCCCTGTCGGCTCGAATGTGAACATCGGGATCGATGGGTGACATAGCTCCTATACGGGATAGGTCTAACTGAGCGCTCCTATGAAACGTGCTCTCTTTGGCTTCTTCACGAGCGTGAGTTCGAGTGGGCGTTTTTGCGAGTGAGCTATACTCAAGAGAATGTTCTAGTTCCCTTTTCACTTTATCAAGCTCTATCTCTTTCTCTCTTTTTTCGTGATGGAGATCATTGAGTTGGTCTCTCGCTTCTTTTAGCTCTTCGTGCGTGTCATGGTGCAACTGTCTTTCATTTTCTCGAGCTTTCTCCCAGACTTGAAGCTTAAGCTTCAGGTCCTGAATTTGTGCTGTTGCGCTTTCAAGTTCGCGACTAGTGTGGTCGGCGCGTCGAGTCACCTCCTTGAGTTCATACTCTATTTTATCAAACTCTATCCCTTGAGCGTTAAGGACTTGTTTAAGATCGGAGCATTCGTCCTGTAGTTTTGCGTATTCATCCTCTTGTGTTCTTAGTTGGGACTCAACTTGATCAATACGGTTATTTGCTTTATCTAGGGACTCTTTTGTCTCTTTTAAAGCCTCTTCCGTTTCAGTTAAGGTCTCATTTGCCTTAATTAAGGATTCCTTTGTTTCAGCTAAGATTTCTTTTGTCTCAGCTAAGACTTTTTGGGTCTCAGTTAAGGATTCCTTCATATCCTCACATTGCTTTTTAAGGATTTTCTTCTTAGCTTTTTGGGTTTCTGCTCCGGCTAAAGCCTGCTGCAGCAATTGGTCACTGCGTTTCTGTTGTGCAGACATCAAGATAAGCAGACTCCCTAACATTTTCTCTCTGCTTTTTCCCTTCTGCTCCACAGTTAGAACCTCATATACTATTGCGTCCATCATCCCTGGTAGTTCACTAATGTCGGTCTTCCTGACCATATCTGCATAATTTGGTAGTAGTTCTGTAGTGAGCTCTAATATTGCCGTGTCTAAGCGGTTTACGGTAACCTCAGGGCCTGCGTCCTGGGTGTCTTTACGATCTGCCATCGTTCTAGCCTAGGCTTCCAATCAAGGGGAAAAACAAAATAAAATAAAATTTTCAAATTAAAAAAAAAAAATGTATTAAAAATTTTTAATTCCGAATTTAATTCACTTTTATGTTCTTTGTTTATTTTATTTATCTAATATGAGCTGTTAATTTGAATTGTTTTTATTTAAAAGTGCAGTTTTATTGGTAACTTTAATTAGGAGGTTTGATTTAAACAACAGGCGTTTAAAGTTAAACGGGTCTGAGAGCTAGTGTTCTAACACAGAAGCTATAATATTTGTTTTGACTGTAAAGTTATTTTTGACTAGTAGTTGATAGTTTTAATGATTCAATTTGTATACGGTTAGTTAAATTAAAAATCCAACTTCAAGCAAATTCGATCAAATTAATTTTAACTAATCAATCCAATTAATTAATTTATTAATCAATTAATCTATCAATTTAAATGAATAAACAATTTCGAATGTAAATTAAAATTATTTAAATGAGTAAATTGTTGTTTAACTATTTTGGCTTTTTCCTGTAGGTTTTACTTACAGTAAGTATTGCAGTATCTTAAGTTTAATTGTTATAATTTAATTAATTAAATGTTTGGGAATTTATCCTACTAACTCTGAAAAGGTCACAGTCTACTTAATTGAGTCAATCATTAACACAAGTTGTTCGAATGTATTTTGTTGTTAATACAATCAGCCACTAGGGACAATGTAATGAATCCTAATTCAATGGAGTTGAGCACAGAGAGATTTGCTTATAATTTAGACGTCTTACTATAGTTTCAACAGCAGATGGCGATATTTCAAATTGGATGTTTTACCAAGATTGAGCAACAGGGGGCGCCTATCATTAATTCTTGGCCAAGTTGCGCAACAATAGAAGAAGTCAGGAGGTGGGACTTTTAGCTCCACCCACTGATATACCCCCCTGGGACAGCGGAGTTTCAACTCAGTGTCTTCTTGTCTCTGAAGAGATCACTTCCTGAGGCTTATACAAATCTGCAGCAACCACAGCAAAGTCACACTTTTTCACACAATGGCGGCCTTTGGCACGGCGGCCATTAGAGCTTGCTTCTTTTAAGCAGTCTCCCAACACTTCAGAAAACTTTAAATGGCAACCAGTATTTCATTCATTTACTAGTATGCTCACAACTTAAACTGATAGCGCGATCTCTTCGCCTATTTTACACAGTCTAAATTTTCTTTCAACCCGCAGTAAGCATTTCATCCATTTACTTCGGATTTCACAATTTAAACCGATAGGGGGATTCCTTCGCCCCGTTTTCACGGCCTAAACACACTGTCCTTTTTGACAGGATTGTTGCCACGGCAACTGATCACGGTACTTCACTACACAGAGTGGTACCTTAAAGAAACCTCTCACTGTTTAACACAGCTGTCTACTGTTTAGTTAGCTATTCTAATCAGAAGACGCAGAGGGGTGTGTCTACTTACAAACCCTGGCGGTCGCGCAGCAGATTGTAGTGAGATCACACGAGCGAAAACTATGTGTCGGCGTCGCACGACCACAAAGTCTCGCCCAACCGGTTCAAATTAAGTGTACGGTGACACTTGTGCATGCAAATAGGTCACGGATCTCATCCGGACAAAAGAATAACGCGCGGGGCTCCAAATGGCCTTTCAACTCACAGATCTGTCTTCAAACAGAGTCTGGTTAATTCCAACATGCAGCGATGCTGGAGAGCTCTTTCTCATTCACGGATCACTCGGCATCCGTACATGTTAATTTTATTTCGAACAGCGCAATCACGGCTCCACAGAGTTTATGCTCACACACACACAGCTCAGGTTATATGAAGTTAAGAATATAGTTGAGTATCGCATTAATTCCTCAGTGGACAGCCAAATGGTATTAAAACAGCCTGTATTTTGATTGTTACATCCAATGTTTTATCTGTGCACATTCATTTAATGCAGGAAAGCGTGGTTTTAGGTGGCCTCACACGGGCAGCGCCATAAATATGTAGGAGACACTACTTTGATAAATATTTGATAATTAATCACTGGCGATTAATTTACACTCGTATACAGGGGCACCACCTCCGATATTTGAATTCTAAACTAATCTCGGAGGTAATTAGTTAAGATATCAACTGTCAAAGTCTGGTAGACAGATAAATCATCAATCTCAAATGAATCTTGTTTAATTTCAGTGTCTATTTGTTCCTATTCTGAAGCAGTGAATTCTTTCCACGATCCCATCGATTTCCTACTTCAAATTAAACGTGCACAGACAACGACATAAGATTAAATATGTTTATTAACTAAATAAATGCAGATTAAATGACATGAGGTAAATTCAAACGGGTAACAAAATAACAGAAAGTGTGAAGACTGGAATGAATTATTGACTGGATGGATTCAGACAATGGTGGATTTTGACATGGAACCGTTAATTCGCGAGTACGGGATTAATTTCTAACGGAATTATATGGGAGATGTTTGGATTTATGATATATATATATTCGAAGCTTTCACAAACACCAACTCTGATATCATTCACATGTGACTCTTGTCGTGTGTGGAGTTCTTGGCCTACTTTTGTTTGAAGAGGGGAGATGATCCAGAATCCGGGCTCTCTGGGTCAGCTTAGGTGCCGAAGCCGCTTCCGTCCAGCCGCAGGATGATGGCGAGGCAACCCCTGGTGACGTAGTGTTACCGGCACAGCGGGGATTCCGTCTGAGCTCTTTGCGGCCTGTCGGCTGCCGTACCGCTGGAATTTGATGCCGTCTCGGGCCGAACTCCCTCTGCCCAGCGAAGTGTCTCGCTTGAGATCGCTGCAGGCGGTTCTGCTGTGGATATGTTCTTCACGGCTTCTTGAGCAGTTTAACTGCACCGACTTCGTAATGGCTTAAGAGTTATCAGAGTCTCGATAGAATTGGTGATTACGGAGCTCCGAATATATATTGAATTGACTTTCTTGCGTAAAAATAACTGGGAGAGAAATGCCGGCCGGACAATCCTTCTCTGTTACTAAATACAAGAAAACAAAAATGGTTTCTTTGGCTTTAAGTACGATACTCTAACAATGAGCAAAATATCACAAAATAAAAGAATCAATTTCGTTCTTGCTCGAATTTCACAGAAAAAATCTTTTCAGAATAAAAGAGCTTCACCGGGAGAGGTATCTCGCAAGTGGCTCAAATCTCTGGAGGTTACTAAGTCTCAGAGCTTCAAAAATCTGGCAAAGTACGGAAATTAACTTGAAAAGTAAGAAGTTGCGCGTACTAAAAATTAAAGTAAGTACGAAAGTGGCAATCGAAAGCAAGCAGAGAATGCGAAGAAGTTTTTCAGGAGAAAGCCCGTGAGCAGCGGGATACATGGACTTTTATTGTTTTAACCAGGGGCGGAACTGAGGGCGGACTCGGGCGGACTCGGGCGGCCTGGTCACGTTGTTTCCTCCGGCGACGTCATAGCTCATGTTACCGATTTCTCACTTGTTGAATCAATCTAATGATTTGATAAAGTTTTAAATCGCAACTGACTATGTGCTGAAATCCACCATGGTCTCACATTAACAATTGTTATGGAAATATAAAAGAACACAATTGAAGTTGCCTAATAGGCAAAAGACAAATTATTGGTTAAAATACAACACAAATACAAGCACATAATCATTAAAGGCACTAATGGCTCAAGAATATCTCATACATTGACAGTTTATACTTCCCAGACATGTATCAGATTAAAAGAAATCGTCTAAATACTTAGAAATAGATGATAAAATAGAACATTCCATTAGTATTGGCCTTTGAAATTATACCAAAACTTACCAGGAGGTGGTACTCTAGCTCCACCAAAATATTGACATTAACCCTGTGATTCTTAACATAAGTTTTCTTTAACCAACACAAATGAGAGACAGAGCATGTTTGAGGTCTCATTTAGCTAGTTAAAGGTAAACTGTCAAAAGAAAATGAGTTTGTAACCTAATGTTTTTTGTATTACAGAAGAAATCAAGGCTTTTGGTTTCTTTAAAATGAATGTGAAGACACCCTGCCGGGTTTGAGTGTCGTAACTTATGGGATGACATCTTTATAGTACATGCCAGATGTAAGCCTTTCCTTTGGTGACAAGCAAGTTGTAACAAAGGATAAACCTGATGTTCTCCAGTGATGGAATTGGCACTGAATGTAAACAGTCCGTGAAAGCGTAGACAGGCACTGATGTAACCCAGGTATTGATCAAGTCCTTTCTGGGCCTGATTGTCCATAGGTTTGTTATGAGAGGCTCTAATAAGGCCAGAGTGTGAGAGAGAGGGCAATAAAAGGGTCAGGACTCTCTCTAGGCGGGGGAAGGAACAGAATCAGGAGGTTATCTGGTGATTCCACATGAGAACTCAGCAGACTGTCCTTTCTCGCAGGCGAAAAATGCATATAGCTGGATCACATGCTGTTTTTGTCAACAGCATAGTGTCAAAGAAAAGGGGGGCAAAGGAAGTACAGTATCCAAGCTACCACAATATGGCAGGGAGTAGGTGAGAGGTGAGATGGACACTGACATGCCATTCACACCTCCTGTGGTGAGAGAAACAGAGGACGATGGCTGGTTCCTACATCACCGCCGAGAAAAAAAAATCATCGCGGAAAAAAGCAACAGTACAATGAATTAAAAGGGTTTAACAAGTGCAAATTTAATTAACGATGACAAGGATGTAAACAAATACACCATAACGTCAATAACATTCTCCGCAACAAGAAACATTCTCAACATTAACTTCGGAAAATCTGGAAATATAAAAGGTCACCCAGAATGTCACCCCGTGACGCTGCGGACACAGACACTGAGGCTCATTTCATCACCATGGACAGCGCTATGAAATCACGGCGCATTACAAATCATTCACATATAAATTCATTAGCATCATCAATCTACAATACAATTTCAAAAGTTACACAAAGCTTGTAATACAAAGACTATTTTTTAAAGTTGCAATGAAGTGCAAATGCCTCTCCATGCACAATTACGCATAGCGCAATGAATACCGATGTCAAATAAATTGAAGTCACAATTTTTACTACTATACCTCCTTAATTCTCCACAGGGAAAGGGACAGACAAGTGAACATGAGAATAAAAACCCTCTGAAAAATCCAACCACACACTTATGATACGTTTGATACATTGATTGATTGATTGATTGATTGATTGATTGATCACACACTGAATTCAAGGCAATTTACGCTGGGACAACCTCCGCAATAAATACAAATTCCCAAATGTCCACTTGGCCAGTAATCTTAATCCCTTGAAATAATAATCAAGGTGTATTATAACAGAGGCCTACCTTAAATAAACACGAAGTCCATTCGTTGGTCTCTCTTTGTGAGGTGGGCGATGGCGGCGTCATAAAGTTTGTCCTTTGATTTGAGTTCCAAAAGAAGTCCTTTCTCTATGGACATCAGTGCCAAAGCTCCCAGGCGGTCCTGTCCAGTACTGTTCCTAGCGTGCGTCTTGATGCGCTTCAGAGCCGAGAAAGACCGCTCCACGGAGGAGGTGGACACGGGGATGGTCAGCACCAGGCAGGTGAGGTGATACAGCTGCGGCATGCTCTCAGTCAGCTCTTTAAGAGTCAGAAAGTGCAGCAGGTCTGGTGGGCTCCTTGCCTCAAAGTTTGCCATGTTGTACATGACCGTCAGTTCAGTCTTGAGCCTGGGGAGGTCAAAATGCAGCCCGTAGCTTTCCGTGAGGCTCTGGAACTCAGAGCTGGGGAAGTTTTCTCTGTATGAGGTAAACTTCTTGGGGTCCAGAAGGGCAAGGAACATGAGTTTTTCATGATCCTTGAACCTGTTCCTCAGCTGAGTGAGGATGTTGTCCAGGATTTCACTGTGCAGCCGCTGGTACGCTGCGCGCACATCTCCGACTCTCCGTGCCCTGCGCCCGCTGGGAACCCCAACTTCGCGCACAGTGTCCTCATAGATGGAGTCAAATTTTGCCTTTTCTCTCTCTGTGGTGCTGCAAAAGTCCTCGATGCTGGACAAACAGAACTGCATGTCACACTCCTTATTCTGCAAGATCCCAAAGAGCACGTCGGAGTAGGCAAATACGGAGTTGAATGTGGCGAGGAGAAAGCAGAACTCCAAGTCCGTCAGCAGTGCAGTGTATCCATCAGCGCTGTGTACAGCATCAGCATCAAAATCATTGTGGTTGTCAACAATGAATTCAAAGAGCTCCAAGAGTTCTTCTCTCCGCTCATACACAGTGCAAACCAAACGTGATGAGAAGTTCCACCGTGTTGGAGTCACTCTGGGCAGTCTTCGCTGGCATATTTCATCCAGGAGTTTCGTGCGTTTGGCTGACCTTGTAAAGAAGGCTGCGAGGCCACTTAGGTGGGAGAAAAAAATGTTGCACTCTTTGATTTTGGCAGCACTTTGAGACATGACGAGGTTCAGAGAGTGCGCATAACAGTGAACGAAGAGAGCTTGTGGTATTTTTTCCTTTATTTTAGCTTGCACCCCATTCAGTCCAGAGGCCATGACTGCAGCTCCATCGTAACACTGGGCAATTACTTTATTGGTGCAGGCGCAGTCCTCCAGAAACTCCAAAACTTGACGAGCTATGGCCTCTGCGCGCTTATCACCACTGGCATCACCAAACTGGAAAAAGCGCTCCTTGACACCACCGTCAGTGGTGTAACGCAGGACATATGACATCTGAGCAGAGTTACTTACGTCAGTTGTCTCGTCTACCATAACGGAGACAAAAGGCGTGTTCCTCACCTCCTCCCTCATTGCTTCGGTCATTACATCTGTCACCGATTGAATCAGGTCATTCTGAATTTTGCTGGAGGTGCCGATGAAAACAGTGGCCGAATCCAGATGACAGCGCAGAGGGCTGTCATACCCCACCAAAAACTCCAGAAGCTCCAAGTAGTTCCCCTTGTTTTCAGAATCTTTACTCTCATCATGTCCTCGAAATGCCAGCTCTTGCTTTCCAAGAAATGTGACGACATTGATGAGACGTTTCAGGATTTCTCTGTTCTGCCTGACCTTGTTGTTGTGGGCCGTAGTATGATTCCGGCCCTGCTCATCTAGCTGAAGATCAATTCTTGTGTCCCCAAAAGTTTTCAAATTGACCATCGCTTGCAGGTGTGCCGCAGAATCTTGATGTCGATGGGCTGACTTTGTCAGATTTGTAAGGCTGACAAATCCGCCGCTGACCCAGGTGGATGACTTGTCAGTTGTAAAAAGTAAACAACTACAGCAGTACAGCCTGTTTGTTTCCTTACAGCCAGTCATCCATGGATACCGCTGATAATTTTCGGTCTTGAAATGCCTTTCCACTTTCTTAACCTTTTCTTTTAATTCCAGCTCTGGAGTTGGTCTTCCGTTTTTTATTATTTCAAGTTTTTTTGTGAAGGCCCGCCTTGAAAAAGGCGATGCTATCAAGCTAGCCACAACGTCACTCTCGTCTTCCGCCATTTAAATCAACCGCTCTCACCACTCTGCATAGATTCGCTGCTCGGACTTCATGAAGGCCTACGATCTTTTGTTTAATTCCCGCCCTCTTGAAATCAAACCGTGATTGGTCGATTTGCCCGTCACTCACCACACCAAAACATATAGCTTGGCCTTCCCCGGGATTCGTGAAGTCCTAACCAATGAATGAGCCAGCTAACCGGGCCTTAATAGAGACAGACGATTATGATTGGATAACAGGTTTTCAGGACATGAACTTGACAGTAAGCTTAATTTTAGAACATAGATGAGAGAAAATGTATTAATATATTGTATTAAATAAAATGCGATAGAAATAAAAAAAAAATTATATTTATATTTTTTATTGAATACTTCATTATTATTATTATTGAATTTATTATTATTTCTTATTTATTTAGGCCTTCTCTGAAGGCGTAGAAGGCCCTGAAGGTTCCCCACTGGCTCAGTGTGACAACTTTTGTCCTGATGCCGTTCAGTATGAAATCTTCTTTTTCCATGTTCAGTCTGACAATTTTTTTTCCTGATGCTGTTCAATGTGATGATTTTTTTCCTGAGGCAGTTCAGTGTGACAAGTTTATTTTCTTAGGCCTTTTGGTCCGTTGACTATTTTTCATGTGGCTGTTTGATGCGAGTGCTACAGAGCTTTTCCTGAGACCTCATACCATTTCATCTGAGGTCTGATTCTGAAGCCTGATCCTGAGGATGTCCTAAAATGTACACCATAGTGGAGAGCTGTGAACCCGGGAATCTGGATAACAGACGGACGTGAAAGTAACAGCAGAAAGTAGCAGGAGTTGTTTTCAGCTTCGCTGCATCAGTCTGGACTCTGCAGATTACTTTACATTACACAGAAACGCAGACATCTGGCGCTGAAGTTGTCGTCTGATCCACCGCTTTTTATTTAAATATTCTAGTCCACATTAAAACCGCCGACAGATGATGCTGTTTGGATTGAGAATGTTGTGTTCTGTTGTTAGATGTCCTCAGTGGCAGCGATGCCTCGGCCAAATGTGGTTTATTCATTAGTTCAGAGACTACCCACATAGCAAAATTGGTCTGGCCCAGCTCTGGCCCACATAAGGCACTTGCACTCGGCCGACATACCGCAAAGAATGACGGCCTCCCAGTGGCCCGGATATGGTTTGCCAGAGCTGGCTCACACATGGGCAAAAAAATAACAGCTGCACCCCCCCAAATAATTATTATTGCTATCATTACTGTTAATATTTTTGCTGTTGCTATACGTCATGTTCCATGCATTGTCAGACATTGGGATGGCATTTAGCTCGGCAGCAGCAGCTTCTCCATCATCACTGAACACAACTGAACTCCGTTTTTATTTAAATGAGGAGCTGTTTGATAGATACCATTGATCCCACTGTTCAACAACCAAATGCTGATAGAGTTGGCACTTAGTGGCACATATTAATGAACTGAACTATGTTAATGAAATGTGTCATCTTCTCTGACCGCTGACATGCTGTGTGGCTACCGTTAGCAGTGCTAGCAGCAGCCTGCTCTCCGTGCAGAATAACATCCACATCTGATGATTTTCCAACTTTTACTAAATCATCAATAATTAGATGCTAAAATCATAACATTCCATCCATTTCTACATAGGCACTCTTTAAAAAAAAAGAAAAAAATAATTAAAATACCACTGAGCCATCAGCTATTCTGGATTGCACAACCTCATCTCAAACAGGCTGGGCTTTGAAACAGTTTTCTTTACCTTGTAGGCCTTGATTAGCTCCTCTGTTTTTCACCAAGATAGAGAATGAGGCCTCTGATCACAGCCTCCCTTCTGGACTCAATGCTGTTGTGCTATAAAAAAGAAAGGAGATCATGCTAAGTACAAACATCAGAATGCTAATATATAACTAACTATTTAACTGCAATAAGTACATGCCTCATTCACCATGTCACGGGTCTCATCAAGTTTCTTCCCAACAGCGTAGAGGCTCAACAGCCTGGGTGTGTGTTGGTCCAACTTCCCCAGTAATGTGAACTGTAGTGGCTTCAGTGTGATCCTCCATAATTCATCCTTGATCTGCAAAAAAGGTCAGAAGTGAGATGGAGAAACATCTTGAGCTACAGAAAAGGAATAACAGAGACACAGAGCAACAAAAACAGAACAGAGTCATGCATTTTATTCTGACAGCCTCATCAGGCTTACTTTTGCTACATTTCAGACTGGGCTGTCACAACATTTTTTTCAGTGAAAGACTAGAATCTCTGCCCCCAAAAATTACTTTTTGTCTGGTCCATAAACTAACTGAAATAATCTAACATGTGTCCACTTTCCCCACAACAATTGTTTTTGCATACCTTCACCAGTGTGCTTGACACGATAAATCACCTGATAAGCACACAATGACATAGTAACTGACCACTAAAGAGATTGTCTATGCAGCACGCATCTCACGCTGCCCCCTGTACAGTGGGCTCTCTATTTGACAACTCTAAAGTCGGCGCGGTGTATCACCTGCAGCGTGGCTCGCTCTGCCCTCTGCTGCGGTTCGCGGCTAACAAGCAGAGCTAACTTAACAGCCTAGATGTAGGCTACCTGCTAGTTAGCAGCCACCGCTGCGACCAAAAACCGGCCACACAAACCCAAACACACACAGCCGACTTACAGCTAACACTCCTTGCTAACGGTGTTAGCTAACGGCTAACCCCTCACTAACAGCTAACACCGTTAGCGAGGGGTAGCCCCGTACACCGGGTGTTAGCCGTTAGCGAGGGGTGTTCGCAGCACCAGGCGCCCCTCGTTAACGGCTAATGCCTCGCTAACGGTGTTAGCCATTAACGGTTAGCTGTTAGTGAGGAGTTAGCAGTTACCGAGGGGCGCCGTGTGCCGCAAATACCCCTGGCTAACGGCTAATCCCCCAGTGTTAGCTGTTAGAGAGGGATTCTGCACAGTGCCATAGATAGAAATCATACTAACGTTAGTTTACTCTATCACTCTGGTTCTGCATGCAGCCATAAACCGGCACCCGGCGCTGTCTGATCAACGTAATGTGAAAGATAAAACACATCCCTGCTTACTTTAAATTATAGTCACTTGCAAACGTCAGGTTCAAATTACATTTGAAACAAGTATTTTAAAACTTGCTAACATTAGTTTCAAGTTACAGAGAAGTCTTTTGAAGCCACTATTGTTAATTACAAATAACATCAAGTGCCTCCAATTATTTTACTTATTTCTACAACAATGTAAAAACTGAAAGACTGTAGAAATTAACCAACTATATCACTAACATTAACTAAATTCTTACCTTAACAGTTCAGTCTCCCATTTTTCAAATTTCTCCTTCTGTCTTTGCTCAGACGTTTGGCGCGAATACCCAGAATGCACCACAGGGGGCGCAGTCGGAGTGAATACAAAGTGTGGAAGATTTGTTGATCCGCTTCCATACAGCTTGTTAGGGAAAACAATCAAAATGACTTGTGTTTTGAACAAATGTAGAATAATTCACAACTTGATATATTCATGTCTAGAGACAAACTTTGTTTTGTATTGTTATTATCACAGGCTTAATTATGTTACAATTATTCATTCTTAGATTGACTTGTTTCAGTGTATAGAAACGCCTGTAGGAACCAATAAGACTTATGTGGGAACCATTAAGACTCCTATAGGAGACTCTTGTAGGAACCATTAGACTCCCGTAGGAAACGTTAGTAGGGACCGTTGAAGTCCTGTAGATTTTTGTAGGAGATATTAGAACCTCATTAGAAAAACAAACCAAACCATTAGGACAACATAAGTAGCCATTAGAAACCATTAGAAACCATCAGGAACCTTTAGAAACCAATAGAATATACCTAATGGTTTCTCTGACTTTTTTCAGCAGGGTACATACATGGGCCACATACAACTAACCACGATTTGCCCACATTTGGCATGCCATAACATAAACGGTGCCATCACTGCCAGACCTGGCCCACATCTGGCTAACATACTATTTGCCATTCCAGACGTAGGCCAGAGGTGCCGGCTTGATGCCGGATCTGGCCCGGACCCGCTTGCTATGTGGGATATAGTTACACTGCTTCTATGTTGTTGACCTTTCGCCATGTTCCTGTCATGTTATGAGAAGTGCCCCAGTAAACCCACCTCAACTGACCTCCAGTATCCGTCCATTCTTCCCTTCTTTGTGTAAAGTTGTTATCTGACTTTGTTTCCTGATGACTCTGCATGTTAACATACTGAGTAACATGTTTATATCTTCCAGTTGTCAAAGTGCTCGTGGAAGAAGGCAGTGATGCAGTTTTACCCTGTTTGATCAGAACCAAGAGGAACCTTGCAGGAAAACTGTTTGACTGGAAGAAAGATGATCAGAAGGAGGTGTTCATGTATGATGCAGGCCTTCATCACAATAACGGCCGTCTGGGTCAAGACAAGCAGTTCAAAGGTCGAGTCTCATTTTTTTACGATCAACTGCAGAACGGCAATGCCTCCATAAAGATCCATGAAACAAAGATGGCTGACAGCGGGATCTACAGCTGTGATTTTCCACGTCTTGAGTCAAGACAAACATTCTACATTGAGCTTGTTGTTGGTGAGTGCTTTCATTAAACAGTTAAAGATGTCTCTCATTTACTGCTGCGACTGGTTCCAGAGTCCCAGGTGGACTTTTGTTCAGTGGTCAGAATCCACATCTGGCAGGGCCTCGAGCCCACAGAGCTGCAGCCACATCTGGAGAGACCACCTCTGTATCAAACATGCTGATATCAGAGACACACTGCAGATTATGTCTCTCTGTACAATGAAGCTTCAGCCGTCTGTAGGAGATGAAATATGACTTTTACACAGTATTACCTGTCTGTTTCAAAACTATCTAACATGTGTTTGTTTTGCCTTTCAGATCCAGTCTTAAAGGACAGAACCAATGAAAACATCCCAGGTGAGTCCTGATTGTGATGACGTCACTCTCCACCTCTACATGTCTCTGTAAATGTCTTCTCAGGCCTGTCAGTCTGAACACTTACATCTGTGGGCCTGAACCTCTCTGTGTTCACCTGACTGGGATCAGTCGTCACTTACAGGTGGACACGTTTATTATATTATAGTTATACAACAACATCTTTTAAGTCCAAGAAGCCTGTGTGTTATTAAATCTAATACTTTTATTCAGATTGTCTAATTACATGAAGAAGTTATTGTTCAATATGCTGCAGTAGACACTTGGTGTCGAAGTATTCTTGAGCAAGATATTGAACCCCAAAGTTGCTCCTGATGTGCAGTTGGCACCTTGTGTGGCAGCCTCTGCCCTCAGTAAGGATCCTGCGATGAGCTGGTGACTCATCCAGGGTGAACCCTGCCTTCGCCCATCGAGTAAACTGGATTTGGCCCCAGTAAGCCCCGCAACCCCTTAGGGGGAAAAATGCGGCAACATCCCGCGACCCTCACGGATAAGCGGAAAGAAAACGGAACGGAACGAATGCTGCAGTAGAATAATTATTTACTGTATTTCCCCCAAATCCTACATTTAAAGTGTTTTTACTGACATTTGAAGCCTCTGACATCATCAATAAACTCTGACATCATCAAACTTCACCTGATATTCTTCACCTGACACGAGCTCTGACACAGGAGCAGCGATCAGATGGTGTTTTTGAGGCTCCTTAACTCAGGACAAAAACTCCTGTTGACCTCAATTAATAATTGATTATTATTTATTAATGTTTTTGTACAAAGACCTTCATCAGGTTCCATCAGGAAAATTCTGAAAGCTTCAATGTTTCCTTTTGTTTCCTAATTTGGTGTAAAAATACACTGAACTAGGTTTGTCAGTATTATCCAGAAAATATTTTAAATTCATGATATTATTCTTGTAATCATTAAAATATAGACAGCTAGACATCTTTTAATGTCTCTGGTGTTTATACTCACATTCATCACAATAATGGAAATTCACCATTATCAACTTATCAACTAGTGTTTTTATAGCAAACCACAATCAGCGTCTTCTTTCCTCCCGTCTCTTCACTGGACCGACTTTTAGTGACGGATGAGAAATAATTTCATTTAAAGACATTTAAAGCGATGCACCAATCATACGTACGTAGAGTCAAATATAAGTTGAGTTGTTTCTGTTGGAAAAGTTCCTGTCAGAGAGTCAAACAGGCTTTGGAGCTTCAGTATCATCTGATCATGAGTTTCTAACATTCAGTCTTCCCTCGTCGACAATAAACACTCTTATAAATTGTTTTTACAGTTTTAAAAATTCACTGTATATTTGCTTCTGCCTCAAACTGGAAAAAGTTTAAAATGTTTGAAATAGCGTCCCATAAAATGTTGCTGGAGGCTTTTATTGTGTTTTTCTCTTGTAGTGGAAATTCTCCTTATGAGGTTGAGAGTTGCTAAATCTCCGAAGAATTTTAGACTGCAGTGTTTGAATCAGATCTCTTTAATAACACACAGCATGGAGGGAAGATACGAGTGTTCTCTCCTGTCCTCTAAATGTTACTGACTTAAATACAAACAGAGAGCAGGTTACCTTCATATACAACCGTCACCAATCCCAGGACAGTGACCCTTCGATGGTTTAGATGGGACAGTAAATGTCATCTTATCTACATTCCTGTATCCCATGTAGAGAGAATTTGCCCCACATGTGGCTTTCTCTCTCATATCCACAGTAAACTGTATACAAGCAGAGTGTAGATGAACAAAATCACAATATGACATTAATAATGCTGAAACTGTCTCTTTATAATTTATTGTTTATATGATGTGTTCTCAGGTGCAGCTCCAGAGCCATGTATCAGGACACTTGATGATACAGAGGACTGGCGTCTGCTGCAGTGTGAAGCTCACGGTGTTCCACGTCCTACATTAAAGTGGAAGGACAGTGATAACAACACTCTTCCTGCTGAGGAGCCACAGAACTCAGAAAGAAGAGGTCGTTCATATGTAACTGTCAAGGTTACTGTGACCAAGACCGACAACTATCGCTGTGTAGCTACACAGGAGACACTCAGCCATCAGATTGCTGCTGAGATCGCTGTGTATATTCAAGGTGAGATTCTTTAGTTGTAATTTAATATGTAAACAATTTAAAATGTTTTAAACAGAGTGAAACATTTGTGTATAAAAATAATGACGTTGCTTCATCAATCATCAGAGATTGGAGAGAGAATTAGATGCGCGTGCACACACACACACACACACACACACACACACACACACACACACACACATCAGGATTGAATAGAGACGGAAAATAACTTTGTGTTCAGTCTGAATTCACCTTTTAGGAGCATGAACATCATTAATTAATGTCTTTGTGACGATGTACAATTTTCACTAATCATTAACACTCTATGTGCTGTATGTGATATACAGTCAGATTCACAGTATTACACTCACTCTGTTTACAGTAAATATATTTCAGAGGAAACATCTGAGGACAGTTATGATGCTCATTGAGAAGTTTTGTGCATCAAACTGCAGAAATCTTTAGTTTAATTTATATTTCATCATTGAAGTGAATTTGAGTCAGAACAGTCTGACACAATAAATCACTTTCAGTACTGTTGAGTTCTGTTTTATCAGATTATATAATATTGCTGGAATTATAAATTATTGAAGTTACAGAACAGTTGTGTTGGATTACTTCAGATTACAGCTGCGAGGTACGACCTTAAAATTATATCATGATATTTTATATCACATCCTGATATAAAATATGTAACTTGATATTTAAATTTTTTTTCAAAAGAACTTCGAAAATGTTTGGACGAACCACAAAATCAAATATCTGAATATGTTTCACCAAACAGACTCACTGTGATATCAATATTGTAAAGATGACTGTTGTTACTTTCACAAAACATTAACAGGATGAGATTTCTGATCAATAATCATCATTAATGTGGATATAATGACTCAGTGGGTAAAGAAAGTATTAGAACAAGTAAACAGTCGGTGAGTTCAGAACATGACGTCACTTTACTGTAATGAGCCTTTAAAACCAGGAAGCAGTTTTGATATATCACCATGTGAGAATATCAAATATCTAAAACAATATATATTCTCATATCATGATCACAGTTTATATTGTTTATGTTGCTCAGCCTACTTTAGATTGTACAGGTGTTCCTATTAAAGTGTCCACACCCAAACTATGTTAACAGAAGGAGACGAGCTGTTAATGATCCTGTGTTTCACATTTCATAACACATTTTCTTTATTATTTAATGTAAATAGAAATAAAGTTCACATGACGCACAACAAATGTTTAAAGTTGAGGAGCTGCTGTAAAGTCTTCACTGTTGATGTGTTTCTGTCATGATGGGAGTCAGAAAAAGTGTTTTAAAGGAGAAGTTAGAAAAGTGTTCTTGTCTTTTCTTATCTAACGATGTAACAAGGTGTAATTAAGGCTTCTGTTTCTCTGTTCTTCATGTTTCTCTCCTTCTTAAACACTCTGTGATCCTCATGTACCAGCAGAGAAGTGATGAACAGGAAACATCACCGTGTTTCATTTATAATCCTGTAACTGTCCTTTATAACTGAAGTCTCACTACGTGTCTTGTTATCTTCACAGGTGCAGCTCCAGAACCAGGTGAGATTGTGTTGTGGTCGTGTTGTTTCACAGACAGCTGGAGGAGTGAGTGCAGTCAGTAGTGCAGCAGTGGATGAGTGAAGATGTGCTGTGTGGATGTTGAGCTGTAAAAACAAACCAAAGGAAACCAAAAGCCACGACACAAAGATGTGTGAGCAGATGTTGTGAAGGAGTTGTATACATGCAGCACATCAGGCCCAGGTGTGTCCCATGCTGCTGATGAAGCTCCCAACAGGTCTGCAGCCCTGGAGACAGAAAGCACAGCAACAGCAGAGTGAAGCCGTCAGAGAGGCCGTCACTGTTAGCTCTGTTTACATTAGAGAGATTACACAGAGACTTTATTCATCCCAACCACAAACTGCAGCCCAGTTACACAAGAATCACACAACAGACAACATGGACACACTCAGACAGGAAGAGAAGAGTTTACTCACTGAGGGTTTCATTCTTTTATTTCTCACCTACAAACTGAACTCACACTGAAAACTAGGACCAAACTTTAACTGTGAATAAACACAATGATAGTTCCTGTAATAATATGAGATCATGGAGCTTTGAACTGAGTTTCTGCTGGACACTCATTAAAACTTGTAATTAGCACCATTGTATTCAGGCTGTAACTACAAGTCTCCAACATTAATGATCATGTTATAATTGTAGTAATTGTGACTATTGAAGCAGCAGAAGCTGATCAGAGATCTGCTGAAGGATTTGATGCTGAAGGATGAATTCAGATTCAGAAATCAGGAGCGAACCTGTTTCACAGCAACATAAATGATCAAACTCTTCAACATTTCAAATCAAATCTGGATCCTGCTGTGATCTTTAGTGAGCTTTAGTTAGCTGAGACAGAGGAATTGTTCTGATTCTATCATTTAAAACTCTGTGTGGAGAGATGTGAAACTGTCTCTCAGTCTATATGTGTCTATAAGAATCTCTAAATATTGATTCTCTTCTTTTATTAATGAGTTAAAGTATATTTATGTTGAACAGTCGGAGCTTCAACAGACTCTCGCTTCATAAAACCTGCGACTGTGTTGATCTGCTGCCATCAGGCCCAATAACTGTGGACCCGACCAGCACCAAGGAGCTCCCAGTGATTTGAATCTTCATGTTTGTGGACAGTAGTCAGTGGTGGAAGAAGTACTCGGATACTTTACTGAAGTGACAGAAGCAGAAACACAAAGTAAAAATACTCTGTTCCAAGTAAAAGTCCACTTGAGTAAAAGTGTCAAAGTGTCAGTAAAAGTGTTGTGAAGAAGTTTTCTATTTGATCAGATGATCCTGTGTTTTTACTGTCAGATCAAAGTGATGAATGGAACTAAGTCCATTTGTTTCTTCACTGCTGGGACCAGAACCAGAAGCAGCCTCTGAGCTGTGGAGCCCAGCAGGAGGAAACTGGACCTGAGATCAGAGCTAACATCACTGTTCCTGCTCACATTCATCCCAGTGGAGTTTTCATGTGGAACAAGTTCAGATCTCAGGAGCAGACTCACCTTTAGTGGTTCTGTGTGGGCTGTGAGGTCCAGTCTGCTGCTCAGCATCTGCACTCAGGTTCTGACTCTCACATTCACTTTCATCTGTTTCAGGGTGGCTCATTGGATGGATTGTTGCTGGAGTTCTAGGCTTCCTTTTACTTGTTGTTGGTGTTTGGCGTTACAAGAAGAGGAGAGGTAAGTTTAAATTTCTTTGTATCAACATATTAATGATTAACAGACGAAACTCATTCTTGATATGTATTTCATGTTCAGAGTCTTGGTGGTTTCCTTGTTTTCTCAGACATCATTTTGTTGGTATTTACATTTGTGTTTTTCTGGATTATAATGTTTTCTTTTCCTGCAGATAAGAAGAAAATAGTAATTCAGATGATAAACTCCAGCCAAATACCAGAGGAACTACATCATCTAGAATGTAATTAGCTCTATTTGTGCCATGAAGTTTTCTGCTGCGTGTGTTTCCACCATGAAGACATTTTGTCTGCTCCTCTTTCCTTTCATGCAGTTTGAGAATTAAAATGTGTTTTTTAAGTTAAAGTTAATTTCAGGTTGAGGTTCAGAGTTAATGTTGTGTTGAGGCAGATAGTTGAGATGGAAGCAAGATGAAATAAATGTAAGTTGTTAGTTGATGTGCATGTATCTCATTAACACGACCTCAATCTGTCCCTGAACTAAACCAGCTGTTTTTATGAGATTTTCTCGGTGCACTTTTTGTTTTGATTGTTGGTGGTTTTTATATGAGTGTAAAAAAAAAATGTAAGAAAGGTCAGTTTAAATATTGTATCAACATATTAATGATGAACAGAACCACAACTGATTCTTTATGTATCTCATGGTCAGAGTCTTGACAGATGTTTTATCTTCTGACATTAATTATTCTGTGTATTTACACTCAGAGGACGATCAAGATGTTTGGGATTTTCTTGAGTGTAACTTTGTTTTGTTTCCTTCTGATCCAGGTTCAACACCAAACACAGCCAGTGGAAAACCATACGCTGATGAGGATACCACAATGTTTAAGCCGGTACTAGTTTGAGTCTCAGATCTTGCTGGTTGACGGTGAGAACATCTTGTCTGGTCACTTATTTCAGTCGGAGGAGTAAAACCTGGTTTTAACATTAAACTGAATCTCAGGTTCAGGTGAGGATTGGTGTTGTGTTAAAGCAGATAGTTGTGATGGTAGAAAAGAAGGTTGTTTGTGTGACGATGTGCATGTAGCTCATTCTGCTGTCATCACTATGTCCTGTTACCACGGCAACAGTCTCTCCCTGAACTGTCCTCATGTCCTGAACCTCATCCAGATCATAGACAGTGAGATCTTACAATTAATACATTTATATAAGAATAAATACACATATTCAGTCCTCGTCTTTATCTCACAGCACTCAGTCACAAATAGTGTCCAAGTCAAGTGTCGGACTCAGAATCCTGTCAGAGTAAAAAGTCATCAGTGCAGCAGTGATGTTTATAAAAAGGTAATATTTTTAGAAAACCCTAAAATTTCAATAATTTAGTCTTTTTATCTCATTATGATTTACCATGGGAATATTCCATTTTATTAATTTTTATTATTTAGTTGTCTTTAATTGTCAGAGATGATCTTCTGTCTGGACGAGCCCGTCCTGCTTCTTTGTATTTGTTAAGGTTCTGATCCAGAGTCAGTTACTAACTGAACTCTACACTCAGTGTCCAGTTTATTATTATAAGGTTTTAATGTTCAGTTTGTTGTTCAGAGATTTGACTTAATGATCCGTTTGGAGGCTGTTGAACTGTCGTGTCTTATTCTGCCAGCTGTTTGTATTATTCTTATTTCACTTTGAGCTGGACGAACCTGATAAACTGTTGTTTGATATTTTAATTTTGTCTCTCAGAGTTCATGTTTGAATGAAACATGAAAACTGTCAAACTGTGTGTTGTGACTGTTTCTGATGTTTCTGTGTTCAAACTGGAACAAAGAAATAAAAGTGATTTTAATTTCTGGGTGTGATTCTGAGATGATCTCTATTTTACAGACATTAAAACAGCTTGAAACAATATTTCAGATACAGATTTAAATCAAAGCTTCTAACAAACAGGCAGTTTACTGCACTGACAACTTCATTAATGGAGATTTAAACTGATCAAAACAGATTTTAATCCTGACAAACTGTAGATATGAGCTCTTAAATTCTCAATATAGTTTTAACTTGTGCAGTTTTATATTAATAACTTGTATAGTGACCTTTTGTGTGAACTGAATTATTGATAAATTATTTAAACAAAACTCAAGTTAGTATTTTTACCTCAATATTGTCAATAATAGGAGTTTGAAACTCCACAGTTCCCCTTTAACATCAGTGCAAGGTATTTCAACAGGTAAGAAGGAGTGAGTGGGTTAAATAGAACAATGAGAAGAACTGAATGAGGTTTCTACTGAGGAGCCACAAGCAACAACAAGCAGGAGTTCCAATGGAGAATGGCAGCCATTTTATTAAGACAAGGTGAGCTAATAAACCCCCAAAGAGGGAGACTGAAGCAGAGTTATTAGAAACAGGATAACAGGAGAGCACTGCGTGGTGATGGAGAGATGGAGCTGGTGGTAGAAGAGCGGGTCCAGGTAACAGTTCATCTCCTCTCATCACCGTCTCTCTCTTCCTGGTCGCTGTGCCGCCTCCAACTAGAAGTACAGAGAAGAAAACCAGTCACTGTTCTGTAAATACAACACTAAATAAACCAACACAATGCAGCATGCAAATAAAGTCAATTACAGTAAACTAAATCCAGGGCTTTCTTTCTCTCCTGCTCTGTAAAACAGTGAGGATGAGGGGAGGAGAATAAAAGCGGTACTTAGCTCGGAGGAGGGGTGAAGCTCACTTCTACCCCTCCACGTTTCCCCGCGTTGCGTCTCCCCTGTATCCTGCAGCCGACCAGCGCCGTCTGCGGCCCGCTTCACAGCTTCCTTGTCCTGGGCTGAACTCTGATCTGTCTTCATGCTGCTCCTGTTCACCTGTATAAGCTCCGCCTCCTCTGCTCCTCCTTCACACCTGCAGCCTCCCGTTCCCTTCCGGGGCAGCACGCAATGGCACCAAACTCTGAAAGTAAACTGAAACCAGCACACTCCCACTGGTCCCACCAGACACAGTCACCCTGTGACACTAGAATCTGTCAAATAGAACCATCAAGAGTGAAATCAAGTGAATATGATGCAGAAACAAGCTTTCAGTCAAAAAGGTAGGAGACACAGACGTATAGCTGCCGACGGGGTTGGCTCTGTCTCCGGGGAAGGGGCGCCAACACGTCCTTGGTTCGGTCAGTAATCTCCAGGCCAGCGCCCACCATCCCGGCGTCTCGGTGCCACGGCGTCCGCCATCTTCGGCGTCCCTGGCGCTCACCATTCCAGGCCCCCGCCTCTTGGTGTTCTGGCGCCGCCGTCCCTGGTGCTGCCATTCGCCCTCACGCCCTGTTGTCCCGCCATCTCTCTCTCTCTCTCTCTCTCTCTCTCTCCTTCTTCCCTCTTTAAGTCCTTTTTAAAGGCTCGCCAATCTCGCTCAGGTGTGGTGATTAGATTTAGGGGTGTCACAACTAGCAAGTATTACAAGTTAAACACTGGGAGTTTAAAATACACAATAAAATTACCTTACCCCTGTGCAGTGATGTGAAAAGGGGGGGCAGAGGGGCAGTCGCTCTCCCTCTTGGCCCAAATGTTGAAAAACATGAGCTGAAGTGCCCTCTTGGTTGGCAAAACACACTAAAACTGCCCCCTTGGCTGGTTAAAACATGCTAAAGTGCCCTCTTGGGAGCCAAAACACGCGCTAAAGTGCCCTCTTGGGAGCCAAAACACGCGCTAAAGTGCCCTCTTGGGAGCCAAAACACGTGCTAAATTGCCCTTCTTTTCGCACCTGCCCTTCAAAAAGTCTGTGCACGCCACTGCCCCTGTGACAGAAACAAGCTTTCAGTCAAAAGGAAGGAGACACACACACAGGATGAAGTGAGTAAAATAAAACTGGGTGTAAAGGAGGAAAAGAAACAGCAGTAAATCAAACACTACTTATTTACATCAACAAAAACAAACACTCATCAACCAAGATGGCTCTCGTCACAAGAAACCCTGCAGGTTGTTTCTCTGGCAGCTGCCCAGCCCACTGCCACCAGCACAACTTTATACCACTCAGACTCAGTGGTAAGTAGACTCTGGACACATTTACACATAGCCGGGGATTTAGAGAAACTAATATTTCGCCCCCTCCGTTTAACATCTTTTTCAAAAAAGTTCTCATTTACATCAACCTGCATAAATACGCTGTCGAGCGCCATTATAACTCTGCCAATCCTCTGGGCGGCAGTGTAGGGAGAAGGATGAAGCCAAGCAAGCCAATCAGAATCCTCAGAATCGACAACACGAGCGACTTCCTGTTCCTTTCAAAACAACAAATATGGCACGAGGTTCGTTCACGTGGACAAATAGGACGCAGACATGACGTTCAGCGTTTTCTGGAGCACAATGTGATGTTCGAGAATCTAAAACCCTGTTTCTCCCCGTTGACATGGCAACACATAACCGGCATTATCAGAAATCTCCACTTTTTAGAAATAATCATTTTCTGTGATAAAAAATGAGGTTTTCGTGTAAATGAGAGGCCAAACCGCAGGGAAATATCTGTCTTCTCTTGGTGTAAACGGGACCTCAGGTGTGGTGTTCAACACACTGAGGAGGAGGAGAAACCGAACACCACAAACAGCTCTGAGGCTGTAACAGCAGCAGAGAGGAGAAGCCTGTCTGTAGATCCACTGGGGGAAGGAAAAGGGAAGATGCAGCACAGCAAGGACGTCACGAGGTCAATTATTCTATCAGCAGAGATTTAAAATGAACATAATCTGCTTTAGAGGAAAGTACAAATAAACTATATAACTGTAAATACTGGACACCTTACAACAGGTACTGTACTGGGAAAGCCATAAAAATAAAGCATTGAAACATTTTGTAAAGTCCTGATAAAAATCACATTTTAAACTCCTTTATAGAAGTGAAAGATGTGTGGGAGGGAAAAAGATGAACGTCCTCATATCAAGAATTGGACCATACAAGATATTCTTCAGTGACATTTTCAACACTGCTCCACAGAGACAGTTAGAAAGTGAGGTCATCAACACACAAGCCAGGAGAATCCGACCAGGTACAACCAACACACCTTGGTCAGCTAAGCCGGTAAGGACAGCAGCTTTAAGCTCTCACAGTTGAAACAGGTATCCCATAATCAGCAGCAGTTTCTACACAGTTCAGCTGCTCCACACGAGGAGTAGCCACGAACTCACTCAACACAAAAGTCTCCATTCTCACTGTACAGCAGACAGAAATCACACAGCTGGTTCAGAGCAGCTCACTACTGGGGCCAAACAAACTACAGCTGAGCCATGAAACTAAACTCAGTCACCACATCTACCAGCAGCGACCGCGGTAACACTGACGTCCGACGCCACAAACACAATTATTACCCATCCAGCCGTGCGAGAACCAGCTCCTCAGATCCTACCTGTCAGAACTTTACCTGCTCATCTTCTGGAGCGTGCCGGGCTCGAGGCCACTTGAAAGGCTTCCATCAGAGGCCGAGGCCCTGAAACGCCTGCCTCCGACAGGGAACGCTGTCCCCGCCCGGGATTACCCCCAAAATAAAAAAGGCAAAACAACAAAAGAGTGCCCGAAGGAAAGGCTGATGAACAACCAAGCTGGACACTCACCTATTCTCACCTGAGGAGCAGAATCTCAAACAGCAGCAGCAGCTAAACAGACAAACCAGACAACCAGTACTCACCACAGCCGCTACCGCAGACGGACAACTGTCTCTAAAGTTTCTCAGGATCCTTTAACGAGCCCCCAAATATGTTGTTACGTCCCTGTGAGGCTGAAGGGGATGAAGGGAGCAACATGGTGCAAATAAAACCAGGTGTAGAGGAGGGAAAAGAAACTGTAGGTAGAAATAACTCAAACTGGTTCATTTACAAAAAGGAAAAACTCATCAACAAAGGTTGTAGCTCTCTGGCTCCTGCACATCACAGCTGCCCAGCCCACTGCCACCAGCACAACTTTATACCACTCGGACTCAGTGGACAGTAGACTCAGGTGTGGTGCTCAACACACCTGGTGAGGAGGAGGAGGAGGAGCCTGAGTAGAAACAGAACACAAACACGCCCACAGCACTGAGGCTGCAACAGCAGGAGAGAGGAGAAGCTGTTCCACTGGGGAAGATACAACACTGCAAGGACGTCACCACGTCAATTATTCTATCAGCATAGTTTTAAAATGAAAACAGTCTGTGCTTTAAAGGAAAGTATAAATAAAGGATTCATAACAACTGTAAATACTGGACACCTTCAGGGTACTGTACTGGGAAAGGAAAGTTATTTTAGTCGTATTGATATTTAGCAGAACCATCAAATTATAGAGCATTATGTATTTCACATGATCGGGCGACACATTTAGTTTGAGGAAAGTGTGAAATGTTCAGAGGTCAGAAGCTCAAAGAAAAGGATTGTACATGTTGGGATGAATAAATATAGGCTTGTTAGCAGGTTTAACTATATTTGATCCACCTGCCTCTAAATAACTGTTCCTGTACTGGTTGTATTCTCTCTTTGTTGCTCTCTGGCACCCTCTCTTCCTTTTGCCTGTGTCGTCTTTGAGGAAGACACACCTGTCCAGGTGTGTTGAATCACCTGACAACGTATTTAAGGAGGATTGAGTGGAAGCCTCGCTCTCTCTCTGGAGCCCAGCTCTCACTGAAAGGAGGAGATGTTTTACCTTGTGTCTCCTTGTTACCTTTTCCTCCCCACATGTTTTCAGTGCTGTGTTTTGTTCTGTTCATTTGTTTGTAGTTTAGTTTTGGAGATCACCAGTAATCCAGTTTTTGGTTTCTTTAGTTCATTAAGGTGAGATTAATTTCTCTCTGATGAGGTTAGAGGGGACAGCTGGGTGCGACGGCCCAGTGATTTCCCCTTTGTGTATTTCAGCTGGATCTCCAACCTCTCTTTTGGTAAGTAGTTTTTACCCTCTAATGTCTAAATTCAATTTAGTTCGTTAATTTGTTTACTGAGCGTCCTTTTTAAACATGTAGCATCCTCTATGTGAGCTAGAGGCTCCGTAACAACTGTATCCAACAGTTTAGTTTTCATATTAAAATTGTAAACTACATTATAAAATAACTTTAAAGGTTTCCCAGTACTGAACCCTGAATGTATTCAGTATTTACTGTATTTCATGTTAATGTTACTCCCTCCTTCTCCATTGTCATGTGTTTGTCAAGTGCTTCAACTTGTTACATGTAATTTATGTTTCTAGTATTAATTGGAGCATCTTTATGTTTTTTAGGTCATTCATCAGACACAAAGGACTAAATCCTGGTAGATGGGTGTGTGAAACAAAACCTCACTCCATTCATCAGGATGAAACTTCATGTGGGGTCTTTGTACTGAAGGTCTGTATCACAACATGATTAAAGAACAATGTGAGGATTTGACTGAAAGACATTTTGAATCTCTAGCAGCAAGACAAACAAATTGAATATGTTAAACCCCCAAATTGTCCATCTTCCACCTCCTCCTCCTCCTCTGGGCCATCCACAGGTCATTGGGCTCCTCGAGCTCCGATGCCTCTGTAAACACCGCAGTGGACTCTCCCATCATCAAGAGTAAGTTTGATCATTTGTTAAAAAAAATTAATGATATATTTGAAACATTTTTGAAAAGTACTGCTAAATGTTAAACATCAAAACACACTTTGTGGTGCCTTGTCCTGGTTTAGTTGGGCTTTTCAAAATATTCTGCACATTTTAAGCTAAAAACTGTAAATTATGTCAGACATGTTTTGTCCCAGGTCTCAAGAATCACTGATACTGACACACTTATTTTTTCCAGCCTCACCAACGTCATGCTGAACAGCGGCCTACATCTTAACGTCATCTGATTGTGCGCACACAGTAACAAATTAACATGGAAGCCACTCTGTTTCATCAGATAATCCATTTTTTAAAAAAGGTGTTTATCTGGACAGCATGACGGCATCCCAGAAGTCCAACTTTAATCGCAAGTGTAAAGAGCTTTTATGTGCAGGTGAGTTTAATAGATGTATGCTGGTATTAAATACACCGTTTTATTTGACTCAAGACTTAAACTGAACTTTACTTAAAGCCAGCACACACATCGATGTACAACAACGGTGAAATAAGAGCAAAGAACATTCCTTATTCACAAAGATGGAATCCCAAACATTATGCTGCAGTGGACCAGACCGCGTGACGTCACACATGATTGTGTTACAATGGCTCACAACTCACTTCTTCCTTTCACTCATTACAGGTGACTGGTTGTACTACATCAGGTACACTGGGACCACTCACTCTATGGGAGTAAAGGTCCTCCGTGGGGAAAAGGAGGCAAAAGAGGCCTTTGAGGAGGCTCACATGAGAAGTGGACACCGCGGCCAGAGAGACAATATCTCAAAGGTTTTACTGGCCCGGAATGTCGGAGGACATCAATTTGTGGGTCAGTATGCAGCTACACTTTCCATACACACTGCTGGTCTCACAAAGATATTGCCGTTGATAAAAATCACATTTTAACTTTTTTTTTAATAGATGTGAAAGATGCATGGGAGGGGAAAAATATGAATGGAGAGCATAAAATATTCAGGATATTTTCTACACTGCTCCAAACAGGAACTGCTCGGTGTTTCCAAGCTAAAGTCCTCTGTGGGGAAAATGAGGCAAAAGACGCATTTGAGGAGGTTCATGTCAGCAGTGGACACCGCGGCCAGAAAACTACAAGGGAGATCATCTCAAAGCTTTTACTGGCCTGGAATGTCAAATGCCACCTTCACCTCCTTCACCTCCTCCTCTGGACCATCCACAGGCTGTTGGGACTCGCCTACAGTGAACTCTCAGATCATCAAGAGTATGTTTGATAATTTGTAAAAAGAATTAATTATAATATTGAAACATTTTGAACATTACTGGTAAAAATCACATTTTTAAACTCCTTTTATAGCTGTGAAAGATGCATGGGAGGGGAAACGTATGCATGTCCTTGGATCGAGGATTGGGCCCTATAAAATATTCTGAGGATATTTTCTCTACTGCAGCACAGAGACCATCAACAGATGAGGTGTCAAATTTCTATTTTTTTTTTTTAATGGTTTTCCTACCGACTGTTTTCATTAAATCTTATCTTGATTTTTGACATTACCAAGTGTGTTTTAACCTGGTGTTTTTATGACAGGTAATGAACGCATACCTGGCCCTCCTGGTCACTGATTTAAATAAGGAGGGTCGAGATAAAGCATTTGGACTGGACTCAGGGAGGATGTGGACTATATGGCAACACAAAAGGCCAACAAAAACTAAGGTATTTAACAACATTATCTCATTTAGTTGTCCTAAGAAGTAATCCACAATATAATATTTTGATTTGTTTCATTATTATACAGATCGACCTGGAGGATTTTAAATACATTGTGGGGGTCTACAACGAAGGCCATCACTGGATGCTCGTGGTAATACTTTCTTCAACTTGATGGTCATCTTCTAAGCAGCACATGCAGTCTGCACAGTGCTGCTGGAAAACTACACAGCTGCTAGTGCAGCATGATGTTAATTTCAACTCTAAAATATGTAGGTGATGAAGCCTGGAGAGAGGAGGACCCTGTTCATGGATCCACTGGGGGAACATGAAGAGAAGATGCAGCACTGTAAGGACGTGACGAGGTAAATGAGTCTATCAGCATATTTTCAGATGGAAACAGTCTGAGCTTTAGAGAAAAGTATAAAGGATTAATAAAACTACTGAACTGTAAATACTGGACACCTTCAGGGTACTGTACTGGGAAAGGAAAGTTATGTTGGTCGTACTGATATTCAGCAAACCCATCAAATAGTGTATTACGCATTTCACATCCTTATGTCTTTTAGATTGTTCAGGAGACACTTTTTCATAAGATTTGTTCCTCCCCATAAATCATTGAACCTTTCATTCAGTTTGCTGACTGCATTTTGGAGGGTTGTCCAGTTGAATTTAATGGATCTCCTTCAGTGCTGACGCCATACGACAGGAGATTGCAGTCTGTCTTCTGGAGAATACACTCTTAAAAATATACGCATGTTGCGTGTGGCCATGACATCACTCACTTGGACATTCATTCAATCGCTGTGCTGTGCCTAAACCCCCATGTCTTTCCTTCCTCATCAGGCCGACACACCTGCAGCAGATCCAAAATCTCTACCGCCCAATTACCAGCCTGCTATAAGCCAACAAGTTCAGTTAACTGAGACACAGACCCAGCAACACCTTAGACCCACAGTATGATTTATTAAATACCCCTTTCTTTCAGTAATCTTTGATTTAGTTATTTTATTTTGGCTGGAGATGGCCGGCAGTCCTACTTTTCCGTTTAGTTTTTAGTTTATAATGTGGTTTTGTCAGGCAGGGAGGGGGCAGCTTGGACGTCCCTATAGGGGGCGCCTGGTCCCCCCTCCATTCTGCTGAGTTTGGCCGGCATCTCCAGGTCTCTTTTGGTTTGCTGACTTCTTTATCCGGTAAAGTATTTATATTGCATTTCAGATATGGTTTAATTAAAGAATGTTTATTTCCCGGTGGGAAAAGATGAATAAAACTTGTTAAAATGTCCTATTTTCTGGTGTCCTTTTATGTTGAGGTCTCCAGTTTGAGCCACTGATTTATTTATTGTTTGGATGCCGTAACAACATTTTAGACTGGAAACGTGTTTGATGTACATATATTCAAAACTGTCCAAATGATCAAATTAACTATAACTCACAAACCTTGCTCTTAATTATTAAGAGGTAATTATTATCTACTTGTTTTTGTAGATGACTTGACTGACCTTTGTCATCTCTGCAGGATGGCGACACTCACTGGATAACTGCTGATGTTTTACAGGTTCAGCTTAAAGGATGATCATCAAAAGGCAACTTTATCTTTTTTATATTCCACAGTACATAAAGACACAAAACGAGACTTGAAAAAGAAGATGACCTGCTTTTGTAAACAGAATAACTTGCAACCATTACTATTGTAAAACTATTTCACCATCATTTTTTGGTTCGTCTTTTGTCCATTCAGATTGGCTGCTGTGCCCTCGATGGTTTCACAGGAGCTGTGCCAAGAGACCCGACACAGAGGACAAACATTTTTCTGCCTTGCATGCCAGTCATAAAGTGTATTATTAAAATGTTTTATTATTTTGTTCTGAGGCTGTTTTTGTTGAAATATTTGATTTTCCAGGGAGACCAGGGACAGTTGTAACACTTTCAGCAATACATCAAAAACCATTTACACTGGAAAAAACAATGTTATATCATAAACTTCAAACTGTCAACTGCTGAAATAGGTTGCATTTCACTCTTGGTGAAGGTATTTCAACAGGTAACAAAATTAGTTAGTGGGCTATAATCTGTCAAATATAAACCTTTAAGCCTTTCAGTGACAAAGGAGGAGCTGCAATCATTTTTTGGCAGGTGGAATATGTTACACTGAGGGGGAAACTAGAGGAGGACCTAAATGCAGGATAGGGGAAACAAAAAGCAAGCTCTAATTTACAAAAACCAGGAGAACTAGAAAAACCAAAAATGTGTCAAGGACCAAAAACTAAGCGGCAATAAAACAGCTTAAACAAAGTGCAACAGAAAAGCAAAGTTCAAATCAAATGGTAAGAAATGTAAATCCAAACATACCATTGGGGAAGACACAGGAGGAGACACCAGAGGTTGACGGAACCACAGGAGAACTGACAAGAACCTGGGGGCGAACAAAGACTATATACACAGAGACACTAACGAGGGGATCAGAAACAGGTGAGGTGAGTGAGGAGGGAAGAGGACAGGTGAGGTAACCAACTGAACAACACACAAGTAAAAAGCAAGAAGTGACACAAGAGGGCGTGATATCACAAATAAAACAGAAAACACAAGAAGACTCTGAATCATGACAGAATACTAACTTTTATGAGTTGTATTGGCCCTTTAAAGGTATTTCAACAGGTAAAAAGGAGTGGATTGGTTATAATCTGTCAAATATAAACACCAGGAGGGAAATCAGGTGAATATGATGCAGAAACAACCTTTCAGTCACGAGGTCGGAGCTGTAATCACTTTATGGCAGTAATAACCACAACAGACTAATTTAATGAATATCTCTCTTCAGTCACAGCACATCATTTACACATTTACACATTTACAGTAACCTCCTCACCTGGCTGTGAGGGCGGAAGGTTGGATAGGGACGGTCGGGACAAGTCACAGCCAAAGTTTGGAGTTGTCCGGTCCGTGTACTTTGCGGCCATCCGACTTTCGTTTTGAAGTCGACAAGCGGAAAACGGATAACGAGTTGTTTCCCGTTTTTCGCTTCAAAATAAAAGAACGAAAAACGGAAAATTACTCGTATCCCGTTATTCGTTTTAAAAACGAAAAACGAAAAACGGAAAACGACTCGTTAACTGATATTGGATACTGTGTTCATGAATGGGAATCGGGGATGAAATAACAGTGCCATTTTTCATTCCAGATTTTGCCGTACGTCTTTTTTAATGACCGGAAGACGCCGTGTTATGCCGCGAAAACACTTGATCTGATCCGTAGACCGATTAGACATGTCTTTATCTGAATATTCAGAGTTCATTACAGCCAGGAGGTGAAGTGGGATGTCTTGTGGAGCCACGGCAAAATCTGGACGACAAATTTAAATCTGCACGACAAATATTTAGTGACCCGGAAGTCATTGTGTCCAGATTTTGCCGCAGCGCTTTTTTCATGACCCAGAAGTCATTGCACGTCCAGATTTTGCCCGGCAAATTTGAAGACTAGAAGAACAATAGCAAAACGAACAATAAAATCCATCTTTCGGACATAGCCTTTTAGAGTTGCAAGCCATGGACAGTTACATTTTGTTCAGAGGTGCCAAGAGACTGGCCGTCAGGGAGGATGACATGACTATAACAAAAATTGCAAGACTTTTCCAGGTTCAGTTGTCAATGTGTCATAGTTTTGCACCTAGCATGAACAAGCAAATTCATGCTAAGTGTAAAAGGTTGATTAGCCGAGGTTATGCCATAGATTAAAAAAAAATGCATAGGACTCCCTGCCATATCTATCTATCTAGATAGATAGATAGATATGGCAGGGAGCCTATGCATTTTTTTTTTTCAGACATTTAGTTCATAAACGCTCAGACAGCGTCTGACGCTCGTGTTTTGAAGTAAACCTACTGTTTTAAACACACACCAAAGGCGTTATGACGCGGACATAAAAGCGGTTAAAAACCGCGGTGGGGAGAATTAGAGCCTCCGCCTCAGCCCCGCCGCCCCTCAGCTGTTGATCCTCTGTGTGACTGCCGGGTCGGCTGCGCTCTGAACGACCGGGAGCCGCTCCGTCGGTGTCCAACTCACGGAGCCTACTATATAAACCTAACAACCGCAGTCAATCATATTATTGTCGCCACTATATTGATCAAGCTTTTTCTCAAGCCTATTCATATTCACCATTAAGCCTACATGACAACAGAGATGATTAGACAAATGTTCTGAATTATTTTCTTTTTTACATTTTCAAACAAGAACCAGAGATGAGTGATCACAGTAATTCCATGTCCGAAATATTTCACTACTGCAGTAAAGTGCTTTGACATGTAGTGCAATAATTTACCCTTTAATGTCCAAAATATTGCATTTTTTGCATATGAACCATTAACAAAAGATTGCTGTTTGGATACTCAGAAAAATGGTGTTGACACTTGAAGTAATGCAGATGTTTTTGTAATGGAAATCACATCAGTCATTTTACTTTTTACATACACTATTTCATTGCAATGCTCATTACTCATTTTATCCAACTCCACAGGTCAGTGGTGATTCACTGTATCTAACCGACGATACAAACATGGCAATTTTTCCAGAGGGCACAGGGCATTTCCAGCAGGCAAGTCTTGCTAGCCGTGCACACTATGAGGTGCATGGGGACCAGGAGCAAAGCCCTGCGGCACAAACTTCTGGCTTTGCACCTTTCAGTTTTAGGCGGCCACCCTCCTCCTCCTCCTCCTCCTCCTCCTCTCCATCACCCAGTCCATCCTACATACCTCCACGACAGGGAATGTATGCCAGAACCTTTCAAAGGTTAGGCTACTTGTGAAACACAACTGATCTGTTATTGAAATATCATCCAGTAATGTTATACCACAATAAAACGTGTCAAGTGCAGCCGACCTCTGCAGCTGAAATGTCATGCATTAATACCAGTCAAAAGTTTGGACACACCTTCTCATTTAATTTTTTTTTTTTCTTTATGTTCATGACTATTTACATGGTAGACTCTCACTGAAGGCTTCAAAACTAATAACTAAATTCAGCAAGAGATGGCGACATTTTACCTCCATAAAAATAGCCCAAAACTTCTATTGCTAGCATAGATTGATAGGCTACAAACCTGAGCCAACATAGACCACCAACTGGCAAATTAAGCACTCCTTTTTCAACAGAGATGAATGTATATGCAGTTAACAAGACATTCAATAAATGATAATCAGGGCAGCTGGAAAATTTTTTATCTCCAGTCCACATCTAGACAGAATTATCCTCTCTTCTGTCTCATGATTAGCAGCTGGGGTGTTTAAGCTACAAAGTTTTTCTTTTTTATTTCAACCTTGAACCGGCACCTTATCGTGGTGGAGGGGTTTGAGCACCCGAATGATCCTAGGAGCTATGTTGTCCGGGGCTTAATGCCCCTGGTAGGGTCTCCCAAGGCAAACAGGTCCTAGGTGACGGGTCAGACTAAGATCGGTTCACTCGCCCCCGATGAATATAACAAGACCAAGGACGTGCACGTCGCCCGGATCGGCGTCACCGGGGCCCCACCCTGGAGCCAGGCCTGGGGTTGGGGCTCGCAGGCGAGCGCCTGGTGGCCGGGTCTCTGCCCACGGGACCCGGCCGGGCGCAGCCCGAACGAGCAACGTGGGCCCGCCCTCCCGTGGGCTCACCACTCGCAGGAGGGTACAGAAGGGGCCGGTGCAGAGGGATATGGGTGGCGGTCGTGGGCGGGGGCCCCGGCGGCCCAATCCCCGGATGGTGACTCTAGCCATGGGGACATGGAATGTCACCTCACTGGGGGGGAAAGAGCCTGAGCTGGTGCGGGAGGTTGAGCGGTACCGGCTAGAAATAGTCGGGCTCACCTCCACGCACAGCCTGGGCTCTGGAACCCAACTCCTTGAGAGAGGCTGGACTCTCTTCTACTCTGGAGTTGCCCGCGGCGAGAGGCGGCGAGCTGGTGTGGGCTTGCTTATAGCCCCCCAGCTCAGCCGCCATGTGTTGGAGTTCTCCCCGGTGAACGAGAGGGTCGTTTCCCTGCGCCTTCGGGTTGGGGATAGGACTCTCACCGTTGTCTCGGCTTATGGGCCGAACAGCGGTGCAGAGTACCCGGCCTTCTTGGAGTCCCTGGGAGGGGTACTGGAGAGTGCTCCAACCGGGGACTCCGTCGTTCTCCTGGGGGACTTCAACGCCCACGTGGGCGATGACAGTGTTACCTGGAGGGGTGTGATTGGGAGGAACGGCCTCCCCGATCTGAACCCGAGTGGTGTTTTGTTACTGGACTTCTGTGCTAGTCACAGTTTGTCCATAACGAACACCATGTTCAAGCATAAGGGTGTCCATATGTGCACGTGGCACCAGGACACCCTAGGCCGGAGATCAATGATCGACTTTGTGGTCGTGTCATCTGACCTCCGGCCGTATGTCTTGGACACTCGGGTGAAGAGAGGGGCTGAGCTGTCAACTGATCACCACCTGGTGGTGAGTTGGATCCGCTGGCGGGGGAGGAAGCTGGACAGACCTGGCAGACCCAAACGTATCGTGAGGGTCTGCTGGGAATGTCTGGCAGAACCCTCTGCCAGGGAGATCTTTAACTCCCACCTCCGGGAGAGCTTTGACCAGATCCCGAGGGAGGCTGGGGACATTGAGTCCGAATGGACCATGTTCTCCACCTCCATTGTTGACGCGGCTGTCCGGAGCTGTGGCCGTAAGGTCTCCGGTGCCTGTCGCGGCGGCAATCCCCGAACCCGGTGGTGGACCCCGGAAGTAAGGGTTGCTGTCAAGCTGAAGAAGGAGTCCTACCGGGCCTGGCTGGCCCGGGGGACTCCTGAGGCAGCTGACGGGTACCGGCAGGCCAAGCGTGCGGCAGCACGGGCAGTCTCGGAAGCAAAAACTCGGGTCTGGGAAGAGTTCGGGGAGGCCATGGAGGAGGACTACCGGTCGGCCTCGAAGAAATTCTGGCAAACCATCCGGCGCCTCAGGAGGGGGAAGCAGTCCTCCACCAACACTGTTTACAGTGGAGGTGGGGAGCTGTTGACCTCGACTGGGGACATCGTCGGGCGGTGGAAGGAATGCTTCGAGGATCTCCTCAATCCCGCTGACACGCCTTCCATAGAGGAAGCAGAGGCTGGGGACTCAGAGGTTGACCCATCCATCACCCAAGCCGAAGTCACTGAGGTAGTCCGTAAGCTCCTCAGTGGCAAAGCACCGGGGGTGGATGAGATCCGCCCTGAGTACCTCAAGTCTCTGGATGTTGTGGGGCTGTCTTGGCTGACACGTCTCTGCAGCATCGCGTGGCAGTCGGGGACAGTGCCTCTGGACTGGCAGACCGGGGTGGTGGTCCCCCTATTTAAAAAGGGGGACCGGAGGGTGTGTTCCAACTATCGGGGGATCACACTCCTCAGCCTCCCCGGGAAAGTCTATTCCAGGGTACTGGAGAGGAGAATTCGGCCGATAGTCGAACCTCGGATCCAGGAGGAACAATGCGGTTTTCGTCCTGGCCGTGGAACACTGGACCAGCTCTATACCCTCCGCAGGGTGCTCGAGGGTTCATGGGAGTTTGCCCAACCAGTCCACATGTGTTTTGTGGACTTGGAGAAGGCATTCGACCGTGTCCCTCGTGGCATACTGTGGGGGGTGCTCCGGGAGTACGGGGTCGGGGGCCCTCTGTTACGGGCCGTACGGTCCCTGTACTGCCGGAGCAGGAGCTGGGTTCGCATTGCCGGCAGTAAGTCAGACCTGTTCCCAGTACATGTTGGACTCCGGCAGGGCTGCCCTTTGTCACCGGTTCTGTTCATTACTTTTATGGACAGAATTTCTAGGCGCAGCCACGGGCCGGAGGGGATCTGGTTCGGGAGCCAATGGATCTCATCTCTGCTTTTCGCGGATGATGTGGTCTTGTTGGCTCCTTCGAGCAGGGACCTCCAGCATGTCCTGGGGCGGTTTGCAGCCGAGTGCGAAGCGGCTGGGATGAGAATCAGCACCTCCAAATCCGAGGCCATGGTTCTCGACCGGAAAAAGGTGGCCTGCTCCCTCCAGGTGGGAGGAGAGTTCCTGCCTCAAGTGGAGGAGTTTAAGTATCTTGGGGTCTTGTTCACGAGTGAGGGAAGGATGGAGCGTGAGATTGACAGACGGATCGGTGCAGCGGCCGCAGTAATGCGGTCTTTGTATCGGTCCGTCGTGGTGAAGAGAGAGCTGAGCCGAAAGGCGAAGCTCTCGATTTACCAGTCAATCTACGTTCCGACCCTCACCTATGGCCATGAACTTTGGGTCATGACCGAAAGAATAAGATCCCGGATACAAGCGGCCGAAATGAGTTTCCTCCGCAGGGTGGCAGGGCGCTCCCTTAGAGATAGGGTGAAGAGCTCTGTCACCCGGGAGGAGCTCAGAGTAGAGCCGCTGCTCCTCCACATCGAGAGGAGCCAGCTGAGGTGGCTCGGGCATCTGTTTCGGATGCCCCCGGGACGCCTCCCTCGGGAGGTGTTCCTGGCATGTCCCTCCGGGAGGAGACCCCGAGGAAGACCCAGGACACGCTGGTGTGACTATGTCGCCCAGCTGGCCTGGGAACGCCTTGGGGTCCTCCCGGAAGAGCTGGAGGCGGTATCCGGGGAGAGGGAAGTCTGGGTGTCCCTGCTCAGGCAGCTGCCCCCGCGACCCGGCCCCGGATAAGCGGATGAAAATGGATGGATGGATGGATTTCAACAACATACCAAACTTCAAGTGAAGCACGAGCCTCCTCTTGTTTTGACTTTTTCCTTCTTTTGCTTGCTCCTGAGTCATATTGCCGTCTGGAGGCCATCTCTCCACCTGCATCCCACCGCCCGTCGGCAGTACATCCTTTGCGCATTTGCAGAGAATGCGTCCCGTTGCGCAATATGGGGCCCCCCATGGATCGTGGGGCCCTATGCACAGCACTTGTTCTGCGTGTAGGGAGGGGCGGTGTTGAAGTAAATAGTCATGAAAATAAAGAAAAAAACATCAAATGTGAAGGTGTGTCCAAACTTTTAACTGGTAGTGTACATAAGAATATGTCTGAGATAACAAATCCGTTTTATCCTCAGGTCAGTACACTTTGCGGATGTAGTCGACAACCGGCTGACAACCTCACGCACAATCGTGATCCGTTTCACTGAGGCTGAGGCCACAGTTGAAGGCATCTCAGCCAAAGTTAAAGATGCCCTTGGGACTGATGATACAGTAGTCCTTACTGACTCTCAGGGGAATGAAATCTCTGATTCAGAAGGCACAAGAAGTTAGTAAAATGATCTAACACTTGCTTGCAGTTTATTATTTTGAATTAATGTTAATTTTGAAATACAGAAGTAAACTAAATGTTTTCTGACTGTTAAGCTATCCACTACTGGAAACAAAATTCGCGAAAAATTTTTGCCTTGATGGACGAAGACTTCCAGGAGTTCAGGTCAGGGCGGAGATCAAGAACAAGGTAATGCAACATGAGATGAAGCAAATGCCAGTGTGAAGAAAAAGGTGTCACTCCTTTTGTTAAATAATTTCTTGTATGGACACATGGTTTTTCTGTACATTTAAGTCGCAGGGTCGAGGACAGCATTACTGTCCAGCAAGCCCTTGAACAAATTAGAGAACTGACTGATAACGTGACACGGCTGTCTGAGGTGGTCAAGGCCACAACTTCGGCAGCACTGACCAGTGCTGGCCTGCAGCCAGCAAAGGAAGGTCTATCGTGCCTTGTTTGCAAAGGTATGTTTATACATACTGCATGGGCATGCTGCTGATTTCTATAATTAGCATGCAAAACAATGCAGTCTGCTTCACTGTTCTTCTTAGGTTTACTTTACTAGTGTGCTCATACACACAAGTATGCACACAAAGACACACAAATACATACATAGACACAACATTTTCATTGTTACTTACTCTTTTGTTTGACATCTTGCAGATATAATGGAGAGACCAGTTTTTGCCACCTGTTGTGGATCTCTTGTGGGGTGCTGGACCTGTGTGGAGCAGTGGCTGGTCAACTCCGAGCACTGCCTCAAATGTAGAGCCGAAGCATTTAGATTTAATGTTCATGAGACAAAGGGTCTCTCTGCAGTTCTCCTACTTTTTAAGAGTGCATGACCTAATCATGCTGCTGAGTGAAGATCACCATGAAGTGTAAGGTGTTGCACAGGGTTAAAGATGTGCGTTCACTGGTTTATAACTGTTTTGTTGTTGTTTACAGTTTGTTAGATTTTTTTATTTAAACCAATAAATGTTATGGTAAGTTAAAGGATTCCTCATTGTCCATCCATAGATCATTTGAGCATGACACCATACAGAGAATAGTAGGATAGTTTATCTATTTGATGGTGTGACAGTGTGATACAATTCTAAAGTTGTAGGAACAATTTATGCAATGAAACAAACCTATTTACAATTCTTCTTCTTCTCTGTATATTTACACTTTACACCTCTGACATAGCACATCTTCTCGTGATGTCAATAAGACACTTTAGTGCACTCTGAAATGGGGCGAAATTGTTGTTTAGTGTACTGTGTAACAGTGACACAGGGTCAAATTGCGATCCAAACTCGCTTTCAGCACTTTGCTGGGCTTCCTCGTTGGCAAAAGGATCTGTGCCAAACACACCCTCTCTGGTCAGTGCTGTCCCCACGTCCTGCTGGTAGAGGTCTGCTGCAACCTCACCAGCAGGAAGGAGGCCTTCTGGAATTTTAGCTGGGCATCCTTGTCCACAGAGGAGATCTGGTATCCCCTTTTCCTGTAAAAAAAAAAAAAAAAAAAGAAGTGCTTGATATTATGTTTCTATCAATGAAAATGGAAAGAAAACATAATAAATGGGAGAAATCACACCTGGAATTCTGTGGGCATTCCATGCCTTGACAACATTTGTGAGGCCAACTCGGGCCATGTGGCATGTCAGGTTGGACACGCAGAATTTGGTCAGACTGTCCTCCATACAAATTTCCTCTTGGTCACACATCTCGACTAGTGCGGCCTTCAGAGGGAAATTTACCCTTTTGTTCACTTCTGACCACATCCTTTCAATTACATGATTCTGTGTAGGTTAAAAGATTACAAGGACAGTGTCATGCAGCAGGCCCCCGAATGCAAACAAGCATCAATTGTATTTTTTTATGACATGTATTTTACCCTGGTAGATGGAGTTTGGAGGTATGGCTGCCTTTCTTTGTTGTGACGGTATGCAGCCAGCTTCTCCTGCATATACAGGGTCAGGAAAAACTCCCGACCACAGTCTACCCGCACTTGGTCCCATATCCCATAGGACAACACAGCTGGTCTGAAGATAATACACAAACAGAAGGAAAACTTTCAACTTTCATACTCATTCTGTTTTTTGACATTACAAATACATTTAACCCTTTAACATTTAAGCAGTTAAGCACATTTTTTTTTCTTTCTATTTTCTTACCTGTACACTTCATCATAAATGATAATGTTGTTTTTGATGGGCATAGTGGAGTGCCCAACAATCTTCTTACTGTACCCATCAATAGCCATGACATGGGTCACTCCAAACATCACCAACTTTTCATTTTGGTCAATGTGGATTTTGTGACCCATTTACTCAGCCGTGTAAGGCACCGGGTTAAGGTTTCTGGAACCCTGAAGAAAATTGTGAAAACTCAATGATCATTGGTATGAATAAATTCTCAATATGTTACGATGACATGCACAGACACTGAATTTGGCTTTACCTGCTGCCTCGCTGTATGGTAAGGCTGATGAATGGTCCGTAGGACTTTCCCCACTCTGCCCTCGGAAGCTTTGACCCCTTTGGCCGCAAGATATCCGGTCATCATTTTTCTTCCGTAGGAAGGCCCGGTCTGAGGAAAGGATTTTTATTTATGACATTATTGAAATTAATTCATATGTGTTTAAATGTCCAAATACTGTGCATGTTGATCTACTGCACATTACCTAATCATGTGTCATGATATAAGTCTAAGACCTATTGTGCAAAGAGGGTTTATTAGAAACAGTAGAGCCAGTAAATAAGGAATGTCTATCTATCTATCTATCTATCTATCTATCTATCTATTCAGTGCATCTTATACCAGACTATATATATGTAGACTATGTGACGATAAAATCACTAGGTTATGTCCTGGCTGCACAAATGTCAGTGAAAGACTTGTCTTTATTTATCTCAAACACGAAAATACAGTATCACTGGCCACATAAGTATGTTTATCTGCTCTTACTGTTCATTATGAAAAAAAATAAGGCTGAGATAAGAAACACCCCTTGACATACACGGCACCCCTTTGCATTGGCTTACACTGGAGACGTCACAGTCAATCTACTGTCAATCAATAGGCTATATGTCTATAAGAAGGCCGGACACTTTGCATGTGTCCTAATCAGTAGCGTAACATCATGGTGATAGGCCCCGATGCAAATATAGGATTTTTTGTGCCCCTTAACAAACGCACAGCCACTTTTTTCCCGGTGGGCCGATCAATACTGGGCCAATGGACGGCTGTTTGTTTATTCATATTCATTCATTCATTCATTCATTCATTCATTCATTCTGCTGCGCCTAGATGTTTCTCTGTCGACCCAAAGAGAGTGAGAAACTGGCGAAAAAGTCCAACTGAGCTTCAGTGTCTGTCCGAGGAGGACAGCAACAGGACCAGGCTGCCTGCTGGAGGGAGGAAGAAGGCTAGCGAGGAGCTGGAGATAAACATTCGGGGGTGAGCTATCAGTAAACGGGCACGCCATGAGAGAGTGTTCCGCAAAATGATCAGGGCGATGGAGAAACAAATGTCCGCCACCGTGAGTGACAGCAGAGAGGAGGAGTTATCTGTGAGTGCTGGTTGGCTGAATCGTTTCCTCCGCAACAACTTCACTTGCAGAAGACAACTATTTGTTTTTGTTTTTCTTCCTTCATGGGCCCAGACAAAAGTTACCCCACTGGTCCTAATGATTATGGTAATGATTTTTTTTTTTTTTTTAAGTCATGCTGCTATGAAGTTCGTAGCCCATGCGTAGTCATTGTTTATGGTCCAAAGCAAACATGAACTAAAGGATAATACATTCTTCACAGTGTCCTGTTTATTTACGTTGGACTATGAACTCCATAGCGGCATCGTTACTTCCCATACCATTAAAAAAAAAGTAATCACCATAATCATAAGGACACATGCAATATCTTATGGGGGAGAGGCAAGTGTCCGGCTTTCTTATAGACCTATAGCCTATTGATTGACAGTAGATCGAACCAGTGGTGAGCCAAATTGGACAGTGACAATGATTGACCTACCTCTTCAATTGCTTTCGCAACTTCGCCTTCCAGTCGCCTGTCTGGGCAGAAATCTTTCACGCCGAGTCCCTGCTCAGAGCACCACCGGCTCACATTCCTCTCGGAAAAGCCTCGCAGAAGACCAAAGTGGTCAGTCAGTGCTGCGGCTATATCGCCACAAGACATCCCACTTGATCTCCTGGCTGTAATAAACTCTGAATATTCAGATAAAGACATGTCTAATCGGTCTACGGATCAGATCAAGTGTTTTCGCGGCATAACACGGCGTCTTCCGGTCATTGAAAAAGACGTACGGCAAAATCTGGAATGAAAAATGGCACTGTTATTTCATCCCCGATTCCCATTCATGAACACAGTATCCAATATCAGTTAACGAGTCGTTTTCCGTTTTTCGTTTTCCGATTTTAAAACGAATAACGGGATACGAGTAATTTTCCGTTTTTCGTTCTTTTATTTTGAAGCGAAAAACGGGAAACGACTCGTTATCCGTTTTCCGCTTGTCGACTTCAAAACGAAAGTCGGATGGCCTCAAAGTACACAGACCTTGTCCCTACCAATTTCTTTTTCATAGATTTTAATAAATAAACATATATTTTTAAATATATATTTGTAATATTTTACATAATGCATTGAATATAATATTTTTCGCAAACTCATTCGTAGTATTTAGCACATGTAGAGAACTATTTTTCCGACGTGCCCTCTAATCGCGGTCTTCTGTGTAACCTGCCCGGCAACAGGTTCAGATATGCTGCCATTTGATTGGCTGGAGGGTGATCACGTCCTCAGCACGTGAAGGTATCAGCGCGCCTCTCGTCACCTCCCGTGAAGAACACGCGCTGTCTGTGTGGCAGAGTTGCTGACAGACAGCTGGACTGACGGTGAGATATCAGGCTGCTGCTGCAGACTGTGCTGACGGAAATACTCCAGGAAATCATCAAAGTTCATCCTCACATCAGTCTCTCGTTTGGTCTCAACATTTTTGCCCGTGTTCCTGCTTTGTAGGTAGAAAATGCCACCAAAAAGAAAAGAGACATCCGAAGCTGTTTCACCAGCAGAGAGTGAGTAGTAGCCTAGCTGCTAGGCTGTTGTTAGCTAGCTAACTGCCCGCACAGTGCTAGCCTACTAGCCTAACATTAACACTCATTCTACTGTGGAACAGTGTTATTAAGGTGTTAGTGTAGTGAACGTGGGCTAGTATTAAAGCTAACTGACGGAGGGTTCTGTAATGTTTGCCGGTGGATTTGAAGACAAGTGGATGCGCTCCCACACAAAAGTAAACATGCTAGCCTAGCGTAATATCACCAGTCTTCTACTGTGTAAAACATAACTGGTGTTCAGTTTAAGTTTCGAGGGTTGTAATAAAGCTAACTGTGTCCCCTCTAGTCTTTCAACCAATGTTAGCAATTACAAGAGTTAAACTAGTGAGTAAGTGGCTAGTAACTATGAATCACCTTTAGGATGTTTTGCAGTTGTAACCTATGAATCTCATCATCATGCTGCTTATTGTGGAAATAAATGTTGGATTTTCATAATTAAAGGTGTCAAGAAGTTATTATTCAAATGTTACCCAAATGTTCTTTCTTATAAGTTAGATATGTGTAATGGATATAAAGATTACATTATATTCATTGATGCATTCTTTTGAAATATATTCAGGAAAGTCAGAAATCCAGTTCAGAAGTAGAGCAGGTGGAGGAAGCAGCAGCTGGACCGTCAGGGCTTCAGGTGAGGTCTGAAAATGGTTCTGTGATGAGATATCATCACTGAAAGTGAAGGATGATTTTTCTATTTTTTTTTTTGAATGCCAAAGTTGGGTCCATATAGCCTGAACCTTGGCTATTCCCTTAATATACACAAGTTCTTTCTTATACGTTATTTTTTACACTTTATTTTTCTTTTCGTTTTCGTAACACAAACATGAGGTCATGTACGTACATTCAGTCACATTGAATGATACACTTGAATACTCGCCACAGGATGATACACTTTGGTTCACAGCTGTTTACAACAATTTCACCCGTCACACTCTGCATCAGCTGAATATGTAACCCATTTAGCCCAGTAATCGTTCCCCTTCTCCTTCTGTAATCTCAAAGTGAAAGTTATACGCTCCATACTGTATATGTTATTTATTATATTTTTCCATTGGTTCAGGGTGGGAGGTTCTCTAAGAAGCCAGCATCTAGTTATTGCTTTTATATTGCTGCCATGAGGATCTTTAATAAATATCTGTCCATGTTATGCAGATCCTTTGATACATTCCACATATAAAAAGAAAGACAAGTAAAGTCAGTGTCATATCCCAGAATCCTCCTTGTTGTTGCCTGTGCTTGAGTAAAGAAAGGTCCAAAAAATGTGAGCATGGTCTGTCATGAGCTGTCCACACTGTCTCCAGCAGTCGGTCTGATGACCAGTTTGTTTTGATTTTATTTTTGGGGTTATGAAAAACTTCATCAAATTCTTCCAATTGGTTGTATTCTCTCTCTCTCTCTTTGCCTGTTTTCTCTCCGTCTCTCTCTTTGTTGCTCTCTGGCGCCCTCTCTTCCTTTTGCCTGTGTCATCTTTCAGGAAGACACACCTGTCCAGGTGTGTTGAATCACCTGACGACGTATTTAAGGAGGATTGAGTGGAAGCCTCGCTCTCTCTCTGGAGTCCAGCTCACACTGAAAGGAGGAGATGTTTTACCTTGTGTTTCCTTGTAACCTTTTCCTCCCCACATGTTTTCAGTGCTGCGTTTTGTTCTGTTCATTTGTTTGTAGTTTAGTTTTGGAGATCACCAGTAATCCAGTTTTTGGTTTCTTTAGTTCATTAAGGTGAGATTAATTTCTCTCTGATGAGGTTAGAGGGGACAGCTGGGTGCGACGGCCCAGTGATTTCCCCTTTTTGTGTATTTCAGCTGGATCTCCAACCTCTCTTTTGGTAAGTAGTTTTTACTCTTTATCTAAATTAAATTTGGTTTATTCGTTAATTTGTTTACTGAGCGTCCTTTTTAAACATGTAGCATCCTCTATGTGAGCTAGAGGCTCCGTAACAACTGTATCCAACAGTTTAGTTTTCATATTAAAATTGTAAACTACATTATAATATAACTTTAAAGGTTTCCCAGTACTGAACCCTGAATGTATTCAGTATTTACTGTTTTTCATGTTAATGTTACTCCCTCCTTCTCCATTGTCATGTTTTTGTCAAGTGCTTCAACTTGTTACATGTAATTTATGTTTCTAGTATAAATTGGAGCATCTTTATGTCTTTTAGGTCATTCATCAGACACAAAGGACTAAATCCTGAAGATGGGCGTGTGAAACAAAACCTCACCCACTTCAACAGGATGAAACTTCATGTGGGGTCTTTGTACTGAAGGTCTGTATCACAACATGATTAAAGAACAATGTGAGGATTTGACTGAAAGACATTTTGAATCTCCAGCAGCAAGACAAACAAATTGAATATGTTAAACCCCCAAATTGTCCATCTTCCACCTCCACCTCCTCCTCTGGGCCATCCACAGGTCATTGGGCTCCTCAAGCTCCGATGCCTCTGTAAACACCGCAGTGGACTCTCCCATCATCAACAGTATGTTCATTTGTTAAAAGATGTATATTATTGAAACATTAAGTACTGCTAAAAATCACATTTTTAAACTCCTTTTTATAGATGTGAAAGATGCATGGGAGAGGAAAAAGATTCATATCTTTGTCTAGGAAAATATATATGCAACATTTTCTACACTGCTCCACAGAGAGTTAACTAATGAGGTGAGGTGTCAATTTCATTTTGTAAATGGTTTTCTTACGACTTTTCAGTGAGTTGTGTGTTTTTTAACCTGGTGTTTTTGTGACAGGTAATGAACACATATCTAACACAATGAAGAGCATTTGGGAACACAAAAAGCCAACAAAAGCTCAGGTATTGAACAATATTCTCTTGTAGTAAGAAGTCATCGCAATATATTAGATTTTTTTTGTTTCATTATTTTACAGATTGACCTGGAGCTGCAATTGTGGGGGTCTGTAATGAAGATCATCACTGGATGCTCGTGGTAATAGTTTCTTCAACTTGATGGTCTTCTAAGCAGCACATGCAGTCTGCACAGTGCTGCTGGAAAACTACACAGCTGCTAGTGCAGCATGGGTAGCACCACAAAGTGTTCTGATTTTGATTTTAGTTGGGCTTTTTAAAATATATTATGCACATTTTAAGCTAAAAACTAACTTGTGTCACAGACATGTTTTGTCCCAGGTCTCAAGAATCACTGATGCTGACACTCGATTTGTGTGTGGGTGAGTTTAATAGATGTATGCTGGTATTAAATACACTGTTTATTTGACTCGAGACTTAAACTGAACTTTAATTAAAGCCAGCACACACATCGATGTACAACAACGGTGAAATAAGGGCAAAGAACATTCCTTATTCACAAAGATAGAATCCCAAATATTATGCTGCAGTGGACGAGACCGTGTGACGTCACACATCATGATTGTGTTACAATGGCTCACAACTCACTTCTTCCTTTCACTTATTACAGGTGACTGGCTGTACTACATAAGGTACACTGGGACCACTTACTCTATGGGCGTAAAGGTCCTCCGTGGGTAAAAGGAGACAAGAGGCCTTTGAGGAGGCTCAGGTAAGCAGTGGACACCGCGGCATCACTCATGATTGTGTTACAATGGCTCACTAGAAGTACAAACATCCAAAACAAGACTGAAACAGAAGATGACCTGCTGTGTAAACAGAATAATTTGCAACCTTTTTTTTTTTTTTTTGGTTGTCCAGTTCAGATTGGCTGCTGTGCCCTCGATGGTCTCGCAGGAGCCCCCTGTCTCATGTCAGATTTCTTTTCCAATACATCTTAGAAGAACACAAGGTGTTCTATCCAGCGTACTCTGCCTTAAAGAAATGCATCTGAACAGTAAATTTATCCATTTCCTGCAAATCTGAGCTCATCTAGATGTTCACCATGCTGTAGTTGTAGGATACTATGGTGTGCGGTCCTGACATGGGCAGCACCATAAATATATGATGTAGGAGACACTGCTCACACACTACTTTGACATATATATGATTATTAATCACTAGCAATTAATATTACACTCGTTAAAGGGGGCACCTCCGTGTTTAGTTATTGGAATAATCCGGAGGACATTATTCCAAACACCTAACTGTACCAGTTGGCTTGGACAGTTAGAGTCCATTCAAAATCAAGTTATTCAATATCAATCAATATTCAGTCTCAATATTCTGAAGTAGTGAATTCTTTGCACGTATCCATCGGTTCTCCATATTATAATTAAGTTCCAGACAAAGACAAACGATTATATGTTTATTGACTAAATAATTTGGGTAAAATAAAAGACATGACAATTTTAGACGAACAACAGATAACAGAAAATGTAAAGACTGTAATTAGGAAAGTAATAAAGTCGTGTGACTGTCGGTAGATGGTAAAGTTAAAGGGTCGGGTTTTTATATATTAAATATTACGGGAGTAATCTTTTAATACTAATGAGACCCTAATCTTAATTCTTTTAAGTTCATAAGATAGAAGTCAGAACTTTGACAGAAGTCAGAACTTTAAACAGAAGTCAGAACTTTAGACACCACTCATTCTCACGTGTGTGGATCCAGCTGTATGAAGACGTTCAGCCTGTTTTGTCTGGGCGTCAGGAGGCACTGAAGCTTGGTCTCTTTGAGAGTTCTGGGTTGGACCACGGCACGGCGCGTCGGTCCAGTAGCCAGAGGGAAGGCCGGTACTCTGTTGAGGGACTCTTGGTCCGAAGGCCCAGCGGGTTTCCGCCTTGGGAGCGCTGGGGGCAGAGTCGGTCTCGGCTGGGAGCACACAAAGGCTCTATTTACGGAGACTCCTTGCACGGCTTCTGAGGCAGACGATGGACTGCAACGTTCTTCATCAGATGATCACAGTCTTGAAAAAGACTTTTGTTGGTGGTTTCAAATAGTGGTAGTCAAGTTCTGATTCTGAAACTAATTCAACTTCTTCTGGATCAGGCGGTGATACTTTAACAGTATAAAATCAAAAAGAAAAGAATTTGTCCTATTAAAAACTTGAATAAAAGTGAATACTTAAAGTAGGGATTCAATTCGCTTGTCTTAGCTTGTTGCAAAAATAAAAGTAAAGATTACTTTAAAAATAAAAATAAAATAAAAATGAAAAACAAAGAAGAGAAGAAAGAAGAAGAGGGAGAAGAAGAGGGAGAAGAAGCAGGGGGAGAAGAGGACAGGGGGAGAGCGTGTCCGGAGAAGAAGAGAGAGAAGAAGTAGTGCATGAGAAGGGGAGAGTGTCTGTTTTTATGACCTGTAGCAGGGGCTGGCTGACAGTGTCACACCTCCTGTGATCTGAGTTGAGGCTCCCAAAAGTTAATCTAACTATACTATTGTATTTAACATTTTGAAATCGTGTTTTAACCTTCCCAAAACTTCACCATCTTAAAAGTCGAATTTTTGTCTTCGTGAAAAGATGCAACATGATAATGATCATTTGTCATTCAAAAGAATTATAACCTGATTAAGACATGAAGCACTTAAGTATACAACATATGACAATAAAGTATACAATACACAGTAGAACCAAGGACTTATACATATTCCTTGTAGTTCTATCTTTAACAAAACATATCAGACATTTAACTGGTAAATAATACAAGTATTACACAAGGAATGATGATCTTCAAATCTCTCCTCCCTCGACAAAGGGGAGGGGGGTTTCTGTTGACCTCAAACTTATTGAGTAATAAACTTCATTTGGGCTTCACAATAACATAAGAAAGATCTGTTGAATGACAGATTTTTCTATTTCGGGATCCGTTAAATTTAAGAAATTGGGATGTAGTTTATTTGTTATTTAGGACTTTTGGGTGAGAACAGAAGACTGAAAGGGGGAATGGTATGTCAGACCCAGGAACAACAACGGTCGTAAATAGCAGTTGGACATGTGAGGAGAAGAACACACAGATTAGGTTTCCCATTAAGCCTTCCCCCACTGGAGAATGTTCCAGAGGAAGAGACACGTAGATTAGTAAAACATCTTAAATCACCACATCTATGTTAGAAACCGGTCCTTCTTCCTTTTGGTGTGACCAAAGAAAACTCCATCGGGCTTGACCTTGTTTGACCTAGGGAAAAGTGGTTCATCTTCTTTGGAGGAAGAGTAACAGACCAGATGTGCTTTGTCGTTGTAAATTACAAAGAAGATCTCTGGTGATCTGTTTATTGCAAGAAAAACAACATCTTCCCACTCTGTGGAGAGGAGAGGATTTTGCCAGGCCAGGATATGGGGGCTTTGTTCAGAAGTTTATTAGAAGGATAAACCCCTTGAGATGAATCATCTCGTTTTCAAGGGGGTCCTTAACACAAATATACAGAAAGTACAGTACATAAAACCAAATAACACAATACACTCACACAGACGCAGACAACAGCTCTCCTAAGCCTAGCCAATCCAACACCTACTGATCCTCCATAATGTCAAAGTTACATACAGTAAATATACAAAAGTATATAAATGTACAAAAATTTTACATAAATTTTACATATACCCATATAAACATGCATCTACACATTTGCACTCTTTATAATTAGGAGCAAGAACATGTTGTTTGAGGATAAGTGAAAACTGATATTTTAAAGAAATGAAATGAGGTAATGGATCTAAGTGAGCCGGGCAAGTTGTTCCAATCAGAAGGAGCTTTAAATCTAAAGGCACGTCGCCCAGTTTCCTTAAAAATCCTAGGAACAAGGAAATATGGATGATCGGTATGCCTTAGATTGTGAGATGACCTATATGGAACTAGCAGTTGTTTTAAGTAGGAAGGATAATTAAAGAAAATACATTTATAGATAAATTGCAACCAGTGAAACTGTCTTCTAGATTTAGGTGATAACCAGTTAAGTGACTCATACAATAAGCAGTGATGAGTTCTATAAGGACATCTTAAAACAACTCTACAGAGACTATTGTAGGCTACAGTGAGAGGGCGAAGATTTGTCTCAGAGGTATGTTGATACACAACATCAGCATAATCTAATAATGGTAATATCAACTGGGAGGCAACTCTTTTCCTGACCTGTAGGGTAAAACAGTTGACCGAACGATATAATATTCTCAGGCTGCAATTCATTTTCTTTACCACTGATTCAATATGAGTCTTAAAAGAGAGGTGAGAGTCGAGCCAAATACCCAAATATTTAAATTCCTCCACTTTCTCAAGAGGTGTCCCATCTAGAAAATTAATCGACCAATTATTCAAATGCAGGAAGTTAGCTCTAGTAGAAAACAGCATCCTATAGGACTTCTTCTTGTTCAGTAGAAGTTTGTTAGTGGAGAGCCATTTTTGGGTAGCATCAAAATCAGCCTGTAAACTGTACTGAGTCTGTGAAATGTCAGACTTGGAACAGTAAATCACAGTATCGTCTGCATATAATTGAATATGGCAATCTGCACAGACTTGGGGAAGATCATTGATGAAGATGGAGAAAAGCAACGGCCCCAAGGATGAACCTTGAGGTACCCCTTTCTCCATAATCATAAAGTCTGACTGAATGCCCCGATAAGAGACACACTGACGTCTGTTGTGAAGGTATGCGTTGAACCAGAATAAAGACTGTTGTGAGAGACCAATAGCATAGAGTTTGTCGAGGAGCAAATAGTGATCAACCATGTCAAAGGCCTTAGTGAGATCTATAAATATTGCACCTGTATGCATATTGTTGTCCATTGAAGAGGATACATCATTGGTGAGTTTTAGGAGAGCAGTGGTTGTGGAAAAATTTGGTCTGAACCCAGATTGGTATGGAGATAAAATATCAAAGTCATTGATATATTGAGATAATTGATTAAAAATTAATTTTTCGAACACCTTAGTTATACTATTAATAATGGAAATAGGTCTAAAGTTATTTAAATCAAGGGGGTCACCACCTTTGTGCAAAGGGGTGACTCTGGCACATTTCCAAATTGATGGAATTTCACAAGTAGAAAAGGACATATTAAATAAATCAGACAGAGGATATGCCAGAACATGAGAAGCAAGTTTGATAAACTTAATCTCCAAGCCATCAGGGCCAGCATCGCTGCATGAGCTTAAATCACAAATAACCTTCAGAACGTCAGTTGGGCGAATTCTTCTAAAAGAGAAGGAGCTACCACATATAGAGTTATTCAGTGGAGCATCAAGGTAGGAGAAATCAGACACTTGTAAACTGCCGACAGAGGAAAAATGCTGGTTGAAGGCATTAGCAATTATAGAAGGTTCACTAACAACTTCATCATTAATTCTAATATGAGTAGTAGTACTTTTAGTAGGTTTATTGATTATGCTGTTGATTCTGTTCCAAAATTGTTTAGGATTATTAAAATCGTTGACTAAACAGTCTTTATAATAATAAGATTTAGCATTTCTTGTTTTGGTTGTACATACGTTCCTTAAATGTTTATATGCATTCCAATCAAAAGAATCCTTTGTACGCCGGTATTTTTCCCAAGCCTTGTCTCTCTGTTTAAAGAGACTTATAAGATCACCATTGATCCATGGTAAGTGTCTACCCTTAACCTTAATTGATGTCCAAGGCGCATGTTTATCTATAACAGTAATAAACTCAGTGTAGAAAAAATGCCATGCATCTTCAACAGAAGGTATTAACTGAAACCTGTCCCAATTAATGGCGGCTATGTCTTGTATGAAATGTTCTGTGTTAATGTTTTTGCATCGTCTTACCGTGATGCATCTTGGTGGAAGACGGGGTATTTTAATCTTCCAGACACAGAAAATAATGGAATGGTCACTGAGACAATCAGATAATACACCAGATTTTAAAATTCTGTCTGGATGGGTGACAAGAATCCAGTCCAACAGAGACTTAGACCTGTGGTCAACTCTGGTAGGCTCACTTATGAGCTGGGTTAGATTTATACTGCCGAGTAAATTTCGATCCTTAAGAGATGAGCGATCTAGCCAGTTACTGTTAAAGTCGCCCAATATAATCATTTCATTTGGACGATCTAGGGAATTAAGAGTGGACAAAATATGCTTTGTGGATTCTGAAGGAACATTTGGGGGTCTATATATATTACCAATTGTCAATTGTTTGTTTTCATGGAAAATAATTTTGACAAAGAGGGATTCAAAATACACTGGGTTCTCTTTTGGTATAACAAGCTCTGAGGACAAGTTTGAAGAGACATATGTGGCCACTCCTCCTCCTCTAGTACCCCTATCAGCTCTGTACAGAACATAGTTTTCAAGTTTAATTTCATTATCAGAAATATTACTATTCAACCATGTTTCCGAGAGTGTAATTATATTAGGTTTATTATAAGCAAGCCAGGCTCTTAAGTGATCAATTTTCGAAGATAAGCTCCTAATATTCAAATGAATAACCTGTAAACCTTTAGTTGAATTAATTATACATGAGATACAAATAGAGAAACCAAATATTCACAGAGGTGCATCAACAAATCATGTTATGGGTATATGAGAAAGGAGGGGCAGGGGGTAAGGGATAGGGGGCAGGAGAGCAGAGCATACACACTCACACGCATGCACGCGCATACGCACACACGCACACATACACACAAAGTTACACATGGAAATCATAACAACTAACTTAACAAAAAACATAAAGACAAGGCGGAGCTCAGTCTGCAAGTACCAAGGGAAAGTGTGATTGCATAGTTTAATTTAAATTTAGTTTTAAATTCCCCTGAATAATTGGAAATAATATATTGTATCTATCTAATGTTTAACATTCAGAGGTCGTGTTTCATAGGGAGAGATGACGAAAGAAAATAAATTAAAAATAAATTAATAATTATAACAAAATAAATAATAATAACAACAATAATAATTATTATTTTCACCATCAACATGAAATAAATAAAACATTAATAAAAAATAAATAAATAATGAATAATAATAATAATAATAATAATAATAATAATAATAATGATGATGATGATGATAATACTAATAATAATAATAATAACAATAAATAAGTAAATAAATGTGCATATATAAGCCCACACAGATACACACACAAATGACTACACATGCATACACACACGCACACATTATCATATGTATGCCTATGCATACACACGTCCACACGGTCATATGCTGTATATATGTGTACATCTACACACATAACCTATGTTCAGCATTCATTCACTTCCCATCAAAATAGGCCTTCAGAGTAAACAAATGTAACTAAAGATATCTCCTGTCGTATTCGCGGCATGACTTTACGACAGTCTTTGCGACAGTTCATTGCGTCATCTTGACGCCTTACGTTGTGGTTTACGGCAAACAAACAGAAAAAGAACAGAAGTTCACTCGGCAGAATAGTTCCACCAAATGCCGCAGAAGTTTCTTAAACAAAGTCAGTTATTAGTCCTTGTGACTCAATAAGCACCGTCAATACACATTGGTGACAGGAGCAAAAGAAACAGTTCTAAGAAGAAGCGAAATGAGGAGAATCTATCCCAAGTGGACTTACGGAGAATTCATAAGGATGTCACGCAAGAATGCATCAGCATCATCAGGACTAGCAAACAGTGAGGGTTTACCGTCGATAATAACTCTCAACGTGGCAGGATACAGAAGAGAGTATTTGATATCCAGATCACAGAGCTTTTTTTTGATGGGATCAAACTGCCGACGTCTCTGTAGTAGCCCAGCACTGAAGTCCGGGTAAATGTGTACTCGCGCTCCATTGAACGTCAGTTCCTTTTTCACCTGAGCAAGACGAAGGATCTTCAATTTATCCTGAAAATTCAGGAATGTCACCAGGATTGGCCTTGGACCAGCTCCGAAGTCTTGCCGGCGTGCTGTAGGAGAACGATGAACTCGCTCAATGTTTGGTGGAGTTGGAAAGTTATCCTTACCGAGGAGACGTGGGATCAGCTGGTTCATGAATCCCAGAATGTCCCGTCCCTCAGCTCGTTCAGGAATATGTAAGAAGCGAAGATTTGAGGACCGACTTCGATTCTCGGCATCTTCCACCTTGTCCTTCAGGTAGGAGTTTTCTTTCTCCAGGGTTTTGACACGTTTTTCCAGGTCAGATATATTGTCCTCATTAGAGCCGACTCTTTGTTCAAGCTCTGAAATTTGATCTCCAAGTGTTGACAGCGATCCATGTATAGTATTTAAACTTGTTTGAATATGATCCATTTTTGAGTCGAAATGAGAGAGCATATCGGATTTCATTTGCTGTATAGCGTCCCAGATGGTCTGATTAGAGACCGGTGCTCCTTCATTGACATAGGACATGACGATCTCACAAATGAAGGCAAAAAGCACCCCTTTGATGTAGGGATTTGGGTCTGTAAAACGCTGATCGGAATTGGATAACAATCAGAGATGAAAAAGCAGGAGGACAAGGTCTTCTAGGCCAAGTAGGACTAATTAAAAATGCAGACTGTGGCTCAAGCAGACACTCACGCCAACGCCGTCGCGGCCATTTTTGATCAAGTCCCAAATGCTGGAAAAAGGAGTTGATTTGGGTTAAAGGTAATCATGGCCAAAATGAGACCACTTTAAGATGCAGAGACAACGGCTTGTGTTCCTACATAGTTTCTCTGGACAAATGCTGTTGCAATAATCAAACATTTCAAAACATCGTAATTTAAAAATGTTGAGGACAAAGACGAGCTCTTTCTCTCTGTTCTATGTTGCTTTTATTTATTTTTATCCACCTTATCCCTGACTTCATGAGTTTACCCATAGTTCATAGTGGTATTCGGTTATGCTCTTCCGGTTGAACTGGCTGACCTCGTGTTTACGCTTGCGTAGCTGTCATAAAAACCGGCTTTTAACACAAAGAAAGCAACAGAATGGATAAAAGTCGGGGGTGGATACCCAGTACAGATGTCTTAAGTCGTGAGGACAGTTCTCACAGTGCCTCACCCGTCAGTTCTCATGGAGTGGGCAGATGACATGAAGCATTAGCCTGACGTTAGCATATGTCGATGTAGCAAACGTCAGGCTGATGCTTATCTTATAATTGTTGATGGCGGAGAATTACGCAGTTACAAACGCACAGAAGCATACAACTACCTGCACAGTAACGAAATGGGGAAAGTACCGATGAAGAAACACAGCTAGTTTATATTTCTGAAGGCAGCAGTAGCGCCCAGCCAGAGTGTCAATCAAGCTAAACATACAGCGTGGATAATGCTGAAGAAACTGGAGTCGTGGAGACAGGTTAGGGAAGTCATGCAGCCGCGAGCCGCGCTAGTCTCCGTTCCTCTTTCCTCAGCGTGGCGTGTAGGGTGCAGGGCACGGACATGTTTGTCTAAGTTGTTGATGTACTCTACACGAGACATTTCTGAGAAAAACTTTAATTTTCACGAATTGTTGTGACAACCAGCAACAACACATGTACCTGAGCTCATTTTAAAAACAATTTAGCACTTATGACCTAACGCTAGTTGTTTAGGGCTAGCTTAGCGGCAGCGGTCAGTTATGCAGTTGCAAGGCAACCGGAAACAGAAAACCGTCGGCGGAAGTAGTTATCTGTCATGGCAGCCCCCATAGGCTTCAGAGGAAACAGGTGGATACTCTGATGATCTGATGCGTCTCTAGCAGCTGGTCAGTTAATCACATGTCGCTGGTTGGATCCCCGGCTCCTCCCGTCCACATGTCCAAGTGTCCTTGAGCAACAGGCTGAAGCCCAAACTGCTCCTGATGGTCAGACCAGCACCTTGCATGGTAGCTGACTGCCATCAGTGAGTGTGTGAGTGAGTGAATGGATGAATGAGGGCAGCAGTGATGTATAAATGCCTCTATTTACCAAATCTTCTCAGACTGCTTGTAGAGCTTAAAGCTCCTGACTGAGCTCCACATGTGCTTTAAAACCATCAGACTTCACTGAACTGAAGCTGCTGTTAACGCTGTCAGTCACTGTGAATATAATGTGACTTTACATTTGACATTTGTGTTGTTGGCATTATTTGGGTGGAGCCTGTGTTGGTTCTTGTTTGTGTTTTAAGGTGCTCAGCAGTCTGTCAGGTCCAGTTCCACACTGATGGTTCTGTTGTTCACTGATGATGCTCTTGTCGTGTTTCAGGTCATTTCAGGCAGCGCTTCATCATTTCTGTACAAACGTACATGAATAAAACATGAAAACTGTCAAACTGTGTGTTGTGACTGTTTCTGATGTTTCTGTGTTCAAACTGGGATCAAAGAAATAAAAGTGATTTTAATCTCTGGGTGTGATTCTGAGATCTATATTTTACAGACATTAAAACAGTTTGAATGAAACAATATTTCAGATATGTCAGATTTAAAACAAAGCTTCTAACAGTTTACTGCACTGACAACTTCATTAATGGAGAGTAATAAAATCTATTAATCAAAACAGATTTTAATCCTGACACATTAAACTGTAGAAATATGAGCTCCTAAAGTTTAATAAGAATATATTTTTAACTTGAGCAGTTTCCTATTATTTTAATAACTCGTACCAGTGACCTTTTTTCATCTCTCTTTATTTCCTGTCTTCTAGAAAATAAAAGTAACAAATATCTGGAGTTACTTTGAAATACTGGTCATAATATCAGTTATTCTTAACAGATCCGTTACGTGTTTACACTTATTTTCTTGATATACTTGAAAGATAATTAATATTAGACGACACTATTCTGTAAAATCATCCTTATTGTTTCTTAATACAGTTATTATATTTGATTCACTGCTTTAGAAAGAGAAGTAATAAATATGGAATTATTATAAACGAGGTCACTGACACCAGTTATTCACTTCAGTGCACGAGATCAACATCACAAGAATTATGTTGCAGCTACATTTCTTCACTTGCACAGTAATAATCAGACTATTCTGCTCTGGAACTGTCCAGATGCACTCAGGACATCTCAGGCATTTTTTGCAACTTTACATGAAGTAGAATGACACAACAGACTTGATGCAGTGGTGTAACAGTGTGGATGTACTGTATGTCTGAATATCTGCTGCAGGTCAGACAACAAGCAGCAGCAGCACATCAGTGAAACGCAGCCTGAAGCAGGTGAGTTCTGTTACTGAAATGTTACTGTGGGCTTTGTCTGTTGCTCTGGGTCAGGTGTGTGCACCTCTGTCAACATACAGTTGGACATCAATGTGAACATCTTATCCAGAGAAGACAGACAGTTTGAAAGAGGATTAAAATAATCCATCTATGTCAAACTGGAAAGATGGTCTTTGAACAGAGGAGGTGGGAAAAATGTCTCTGACTCCCAGACCATCAGCACCGGTTCCCCCCAAGGCTGCATTCTTTCTCCTTTACTCTTCTCCCTGTACACTAACAGCTGCACCTCCAGTCACCAGTCCGTCAGGCTACTGAAGTTCGCGGATGACCTCCCTCATTGGGCTCATCTCTGGTGGAGATAAGTCCGCCTACTAGGGCTGTCACTTTTTCAAAAAATCTAGTTCGAACGAATTTTAAATGACACGCAGTTTATTCAGATATCATTGCATATAAATCATGCTTTCTTGTCGGTGATGGCCTTTTTACGAGCCGTTGGAAAGGGCCTGTGGAAGCTGAATGTGCCGAGAAGTAGGCAGTCAGACAAGGTTGTACACTCACCTGCTAACGTTAGCTTACGAGGTTGTAAGCTAGGTGAGTCCGCAGATTTGTTGTCGTTGGAGAGTAAGACAGCTGCTTTGTCCAAAATACTTCCATACACTACTTCTTCTCAGATGTTTTGGTGTCGTGATTGTCCACTCGGGATGGCTTTGCTCGCTAGTGTCCTCCATAAACGTAGCAAACAACATGATATTACTAGCTGAATTGATAGGTCAAGGGTCAATAGGTCAAGCTGATAGTGAAGTTTTAGAGCGCCCTCTGTTGGATCACAAGGCGAACTACTTCAAACGGTCTGTTGCGCTTATTTGTTGCGTACATTTTGAATTCGAATAGGTCATTACATTCGAATAAGAACTTTCCCCCCCCCACGTCGATCGAATATTCGAATTTCGAATAAAAAGTGACAGCCCTACTCCCTACAGATGGGAGATTGACCATCTGGTGCAGCCAGAACAACCCGCAGCTAAACGCTCTGAAAACAGTGGAGATGGTTATGGACTTTAGAAAGAACCCAGCCCCACCCGCCCCATCATCCTGTGTGACTCCCCAGTTGACTCTGTGGAGTCTATATATATATTTTTTTAAAAAGTACTATATTCTTGTGTGATTTTGTGTGACTTGTATATTATTGTGTGATTTATATTTTTATATTTTCATTTTTTGTGTGATTATATATTTCACTAGCAAGGACCACACCTTCAACAAGATACATTTAAACAATTTATTATGAAAGAAAGAAAAAACGAAACGTTGAAGATCTTGGGTCTTCGAGTGCGTTGTGGGGAAGCTCTGTAGAGAATGTGCCGCCGCACTCGGGGAGCGACGGACCCCCTCATGGTCCTACAAAGGAGAGGAAAGAAAAGAAGAAACAGGGAGGGAGAAATTGGGTGGGGGGGAGGGGTGCAGAATACGAGAGCGAAGACGAGGAGAGGGTCAGGTGGTTATTTATAGGAATATCGGAAGTTGGCGCTGTTGATTTGTGGTCCTGCACCTGAAACTTCGCCATATAAGCTTCAATTCACTAGCAAGGACTACACCTTCAACAAGATACGTTTAAACGATTTATTAAGAAAGAAAGAAAAAACGAAACGTTGAAGATCTTGGTTCTTCGAGCTCTTCGAGTGCGTTGTGGGGAAGCTCTGTAGAGAATCCGCCGCCGCACTCGGGCAGCAACGGACCCCCAAAAACCTCCAATCATTTGAGATGAGAATGTGCGGATCTGAGATCTTTGAGATCTGACCGGATGTAGTGATGAAATGTTTGGGAGGACCAGCGGTCCATGGGTCGCATGAAGTGTTCTGGGATGCCTTTATGGGAGGCTGAAGTGGCCGCTCTGATCCTGAAGGAGTGTCCAGAGTAGTTAACGCGCAAATTACCAGACAATGAGAGCACGTGGCGAAAGTGATGGTGGAACGAGAAACGAATAGCCATTTGTCCGGATTTGGAGATGAAGAGACAATCTGTCACGGTTATGCTCTGACATTTGCAGACTTGCAAGGAGTAAGCAATGGTTTGAAAGGATTCGGTGGTGATTGGACCTTGGAGTAGAAGATGGGTGTAGGCGGACCAGATCGATTGGTTTTAGTTAGCTTTAAATAGAAAACAATGGTCTGAAAAGCGAGACGAGTCTGAAATGCATGCATGGCGGCTTTAGTCGATGTGAAGGGTTGAGGTGGTGAATTTGGAGCACCTGAGGAAAGCAGAAAAGCAAGCAAGAACGTGGCTTCCAGGGTTTGGGCGACTCGAGGAGTGCCGTACCCGGAACGGATAGTGTGGAGGCAGATTAACTGCAAGTCGGCGGTGAGAGGAAGACGGTGAGGGCTTGACGAGCTGTTAACAAACTGCTGGTTATGTCTTAGAAAAGAAGCTGATACCCCTGAGGTAAGTTTGATGATGTGATTAATTCTCATGGTGGAATGGGCTGAGTACTGAAAGAAGTCGCGGTGATGAGATTGAATGATGGACAGGTTGTGTTGTATTGGTCGTGAAAGTGATGGAAGTTTTTCCAAGCTGTCCAGTATGAAGAGAGGGTCGAGGGTGATAGGCTGTTGATGATGGAGCTCTGGGAGTTGCTTATCAGGGGTATTAGCGCCGGATTTACGAGTTGAATGTCGACGCCCGACTGGTGTAGGGAAGGTATCTGCGTGAGGTGCCAAGCTTTTGAACTTCTGGCATTCATTAGCGACCTCCGGGGGCGATTCTGCTGCAACCATCCTCATTGTAGAAACCCCCAAAACTGGCCTAAGGAGCAGCATCGATGTACAGATGGATGTCGTGGGGGTGAGTCGGTTGGTTGTCGCAAAAGAAAGTGATTCCGTTCCAATTGGTGAGAAGGTTAAGTCACGGACAGATTTCAGCAAGGCTCGAGTTATCCAGGGAGATGGAGGTCAAGAGTGATGGGATGGGAGAAGCGATGGATGGTAAGTTGGAGATAAAGGCTCGCCCTTGGGGGATGTGCGTAAGGCGAAGTTGAGGCCCAGAAGGGACAGAAGTTGACGATCGGTGTGTCACAGGGCGCAGAGGAAGATTCGGTTGAACTTTCCGACCGGGAATGAAGCCTAAAACTTGTTTGTGTCAAGAGTGATTCTAAGAAAATCAAGGGATGTGGAGAGGCCCTCTGTTCTCTCTGCGACGATGGGACCCCGAGGTCGGAGGAGACTGAAGTCAGCGTAACCAGGCTGGAAGTGGGTGGTGATGAGGTGGGGGAAATGATGAGAATTGTTCCAAGAATGGACGAGGAATGGAATCCCATGGTTGTTAGACTGAATCCAGCCGAGGGCTTCAGGTGGGGTGTCGAAGAGTTTAGGCTGCTTTGCAACCAAAGGTGAGCCTAACGGCGAAGTAATATGTACCACGCCAGTGGATGCTGAAGAGAGCCGCGACCTTTTCCCGGCGAGTTTGATAAGGGCGATGGCCTGGTTGATGGTGGCGTGAAGGAAGAAGTCCTCACTCGGGTTAGCTCAGGTGAAGCTATTGATGCTGGGGGTGATACTGCCGGGGGGTTCTGAACGATCAATGATGATGCGCTTCTTTCCGGAGAATTTGCTGGTTGCGATACCGAGGGGCTGATGTGGAAGTTAGGAAACGGAGGACAGGCAAACAGTCCGATCATTAAAACTTTCCTTAACTTCCTTAGTGAGCGTGTGGTCGACTGAAGATTTTTTGATTTCGAAGGAGATGGATGATTGTGTGGAAGTCTGGGTTGAAAACCTTGTTCAAGTCCTTTAGAGAAACTAGCTTCGGTGAGGTAGGTTGTACGGGCATGTGGGGTGGGCATGGTCCCTGCCGCAGAAGTAGTAAACGTGGAGGAAGCGGCACTGGGACATGGTGCATCCGGTACTGTTGAAGCCATTGTAAATCGAACGACCTCCTTGGTGCATGACGGGCCTGCCTTTCTTATCTACCCCGTTGATTACAGGAAAGATGACAGAAGGGGTAGATGACACCTGTTTTGGAGGTATGGGTGCTTGTGGAGCTGCCGACGACAGGCGAGAGAAGGGTGAAGCTCTCGTTTGTTTAGGTGCAGCTCAGTGTGGGTAGCTGTGTATAAAGTGAATTAGTGGTTGCCTGCTGAGGGGGAAGAACGGGTGCTGGCATCCCGGTGCCGACAATCCCAGCCGACATGCGCTGCTGGGACTGATGGAGCTAGGAGATGGGAGCTCACTGCATCCAGCGTAGGGCACTGGCACCCGGTGCCAGGTGCTGCGGTTGATGCAAGCTGCTGTGGTTGCTGGAAGTAGGCAGCAGAGGGCGCCCCGGCTTAGGCAAGCTGCTGTGATTGCTGGAGATGGGTAGCAGAGGGCGCTGGCATCCCGGAGCCAGGAGCCACAGTTGACGCAAGGTGCTGTGGTTGCTGGAAGCAGGTGGCAGAGGGCGCTGGCATCCCGGAGCCAGGAGCCCCGGTTGAAGCGAGGTGCTGTGGTTGCTGGAAGCAGGTGGCAGAGGGCGCTGGCATCCCGGAGCCAGGAGCCCCGGTTGAAGCGAGCTCCTGTGGTTGCTTTAAACATTAAGCACAGGGCTCTGGCATCTCTGTGCCAGGAGTCCCGGTTGGAGCGAGCTCCTGTGGTTGCTGAAAACAGGAAGCAGAGGGCGCTGGCATCTCGGTGCCAGGAGCCCCAGTTGAAGTGAGCTGCTGTGGTTGCTGGAAACGGAAAGCAGGGGGCTCTGGCATCTCGTGCCAGGAGCCCCAGTTGAAACGAGCTGCTGTGGTTGCTGGAAACAGGAAGCATGGGGCTCTGGCATCTCTGTGCCAGGAGCCCCGGTTGAAGGGAGCTGCTGTGGTTGCTGGAAACAGGAAGCAGGGGGCTCTGGCATCTCGTGCCAGGAGCCCTGGTTGAAGTGAGCTGCTGTGGTTGCTGGAAATAGGAAGCTGGGGGATCTGGCATCTCGGTGCCAGGTGCCCCGGTTGAAGCGAGCTGCTGTGGTTGCTGGAAACAGGAACTAGGGGGCGCTGGCGTCTCGGTGCCAGGAGCCCTGGCTGAAACAGGCTGCTGTGGATTTGGAAAAAGCAGCGGGGGGGCGCTGGCATCCTGGTGCCAGGAGCCCCGGCAAGGGTTAACTGCGGTGATGGCTGGAATGGCGGTGGGCACTGTGGCGTTTGCCCTTGAGGTAGTAGGTTGCTGTAGCTGATGATGATAATCCTGATAGAAGTTGGAGGGTCCTGGAATCCATCTGGGCGATCCCTCTGGAGTGTAGTGATGCAAGAAGTGGTGGCGGAAACTCTGGAGTTGTTTGATCTGGCAGAGGATCTCTGTCTCTGCTTTTGCTGCTGCTCTTTGTTTTCTTTGGGCTGTGTTATTTGATTGTACTGTCCCTTTAACAAGAGCATAGACGTCACTGCCTGTAGGGGTGTGCGTGATGACGTCACCTGGAAGCGATCTGGCGATCTTTTTTTTTTTTTTTTTCTTTTCAAAGATTGGCTGTTGTGATGGCTCGAACTGGATGGCAGAGCGAACCATGACGTTGCCCTAGATGTTGTAGGTTGCTGGTGTCGATGATGAAAATCCTGATGGGGATTGGAGGGTCCTGAAAATCCATCTGGGCACTCCCTTTGGAGTGGAGTGATGACGAGAGGTGGTAGCAGAAACTCTAGAGTCATTTGATCTGGCTGAGGATCTCTGTCTCCACTTTTGCTGCTGCGCTGTCTGTTGTCTATGAGCTTTCTGCTGTCTTTGGGCTGTAGTATTTCATTGTACTGTCCCTTTTAACAGGAGCGTCGACGTTGCGGCATGTTGGGGTGCGCGTGATGATGTCACCCGGAAGAGAGCTGGTGTTGACGGAAGAAGCTAACATGCGTGTGGAGAAAGCTTGGCTTTATAGTCCATTCGGTGAAACAGAATTCATTTGTTGTTTAAAGTTTTCTGGGGAGTGGCTACTGTCCAATCGGTGACTGTAGAAGATGAAAGCCGGTCGGGGGAACTCACCGGAGCACGGAGACGTTGCGACCGGCGAGTTGTTCGGCCGGTGTTGGCGGAACGATGGCGGGAGCATCGCTTCTTGGAGGTGAAGGAGTCGTCGAACTGTGGCGAACTGCAGCGAACTGCAGCGACGGTGACTTTCTGTTCCGGAATTTTCTCGTCCTCTCTTTTCTGCTGAAGGAGGTGGGCTGGGAGACACGGGGGAGTCGTCGGACGAACTATGATAATCTTGGATGTTGAGGAGAGATGAACCCAGTGGGATGCGAACCATGGATGAGACGAAGTTGGTGCTCTTCAGACTAGCTCGCATCCTAGAGGGCTGTAGGGCCACTGGAATTGGGGTCTCAGGTACGGAGGTGTCGGGAAAGTTGTCGGCTTCAGATGAATGGTGATCCTGATCTCGTCTGAAAGGTCGTCCGACGGGGATAGTGATAAGAAGTCCATGATAAGGTGAGTAGAGCCTGATGTTGCTCGTACAAAAGTTTGGATGTGCTCGGGCGAGGCGATGTCGCGTGATCTCGTTCCTGGGTGCGAGAGTGCAGAATACGAGAGCGAAGACGAGGAGAGGGTCAGGTGGTTATTTATAGGAATATCGGAAGTTGGCGCTTTTGAGGTGTGGTCCTGCTCCTGAAACTTTGCTATATAAGCTTCAATTTAAGCACCATTGCACCAAGACAAATTCCTCGTTTGTGTAAAAGCTTACCTGGCAGTAAATCTCATTCTGATTCTGAATCTGATTCTGACTAAGACATCACTTATCACCCTCCTACAATGCTGTACTTAGTTCTCTCACCTGGGCTTACCTGGCCTTAGTAACCTACATGAAGGTCAGTTGGGTCAACGACCTACAAGTGGCCCTGGTGACTCCTGAAGGACACTCCCACACAGAGTTTAAGAGCCTGACGATGTTACACTTTGTTGGAAATAGTTGAACCCAGAAGTGGACAGTGAGGCAGAGAGTAGTGAACAATCAGCCTCTCAGTACATCTCTGCAAGCACAGCAGGAAGCAAAACACCAAAATCACAAAAACCCACCAGAGAACAACGACAGACTGACTGTTGACTCCTCTCCAGTTAGTTAGAACTGAAGAAGCCTCTAAACGTCTTCAGGAAACTGAAACATGTCCAGTTGTCTACGATTCAGCATTTCGAGTTACTGTGACCTGGATGACTGAGAACCTCCAGCAAAAGATGGAACGTGAATAAAACAGAATGCAATGATTTGCAGTTATTTTATCTTGTATTTAATTAAATACTGTTCACAGACGAGATATTTCAGGTTCAAACTAATAAACTATGTTGATTTCTGAGCTTCTTGTGAATCTGATGGCATCAACACGCTTCAAACTAGTTTGGGATAGTGGCAACAAAAGACTCCACAGGTGAGCAGGTTCACTGGTAACAGGTGATGGTGTGATGAAGGCTCAGTCAGTCACAGGTCAGGTTGGAGCAGGTTCAACTGTGAAACACATGACACACACATGACTGTATAAAGGATGTTAGAACATGTTCTCAGGAACACTTTATAAACTGTTGTCAGTGAACATGTTGACTGTAAATGACTGCACTCTGGGTTTATTCAGGTTTTTACACAGTGTGACGACTCAGAGTTAGAGTCTTTATGGTTATATTGTTACTTAGAAAATGGATTTTAAGCTTCCTGTCATTCAAGTGTGTGTGATGAGTTTGTCACATATCATTTCCTATTTTGAGAAGGCTGCTGTTTTCTGTTCCTGGTCAAACAGCATCTGTGGTTAACACATGAGCTCAAGTTGTCACGACCCGCAGGTCGTGACTCGGACCTCGGTCTCAGTATGCGTGTGAATGTAGTTTTTGTGTTCTTTTATTCCTTTTGGTGTGCTTGGTGGATTTTGTTTTGTGTCTGTCTCTGTGTGCTCTTCTCCTCCCTCTCCTCTGGAAGCTGCTGGTGGGTGTGGTTACAGAGGAGACGGCTGACGCACCTGCAGCTCATCACTGGCAATCAACCCACCTACTTAAACTCAGATCAGCCTTCCAGACCCCGCCGGATTGTTGTATCTACTCCCGTGAGAAACACCAGCCTACTAGAACTTCTTGTGAGCTTTTAGCATATTGCTAATTCTGTTTGTTTCCCTGTCTCGCCTCAGACACGAGCCCTGAGCCTGAGCCCTGCCTGCCTGCCAGCGACTCCAACCTCAAACCTGGAGCCTGAAACCCACCATACGGGTGTACTGCGAAGCCAGTTTAGTGGGTTAGCGAGGTATGTTGAGTCTAAAGTCAGGCTTCCCTGTACTACAAAGGTGGCTCTCTTTTTACCTGGCTAGATCACCATGGTAACTTATGCTTAGCTCATAACCTGGTCCCGACCAGGTTATGTTCAGAGTTTCAGCTTGAAATCAGCTATAAAAGCGCAGCTGTTTCACTGTGTAACTCATGGCGTCACCATTCATTGAGAACCCGGTGGACCTGGGCGTCTTTCAGCTGGATCTCCAACCTCTCTTTTGGTAAGTAGTTTTTACCCTTTAATGTCTAAATTCAATTTAGTTCGTTAATTTGTTTACTGAACGTCCTTTTTAAACATGTAGCATCCTCTATGTGAGCTAGAGGCTCCGTAACAACTGTATCCAACAGTTTAGTTTTCATATTAAAATTATAAACTACATTATAAAATAACTTTAAAGGTTTCCCAGTACTGAACCCTGAATGTATTCAGTATTTACTGGTTTTCATGTTAATGTTACTCCCTCCTTCTCCATTGTCATGTTTTTGTCAAGTGCTTCAAGTTGTTACATGTAATTTATGTTTATAGTATAAATTGGAGCATCTTAATGTCTTTTAGATCGTTTATCAGACACAAGGGGCTAAATCCTGAAGATGGGTGTGTGAGACAAAACCTCACCCACTTCATCAGGATGAGACTTCATGTGGGGCCTTTGTACTGAAGGTCTGTATCACAGCATGATTAAAGCACAATGTGAGGATTTGACTGAGACATTTTGAATCTCTAGCAGCAAGACAAACAAATTGAATATGTTAAACCCCCAAATTGTCCATCTTCCACCTCCACCTCCTCCTCTGGGCCATCCACAGGTCATTGGGCTCCTCAAGCTCCGATGCCTCTGTAAACACCGCAGTGGACTCTCCGATCATCAAGAGTAAGTTTGATCATTTGTTAAAAGATGTATATCATTGAAACATTAACTACTGCTAAAAATCACTTTTTTAAACTCCTTTTTTATAGATGTGAAAGATACATGGGAGAGGAAAAAGATTAATATCTTTGCATCTAGGAAAATATATACAACATTTTCTACACAGCTCCACAGAGGGAGTTAACTAATGAGGTGAGGTGTCAGTTTCATTTTGTAAATGGTTTCCTTACGACTTTTCAGTGAGTTGTGTTTTTTTTTTTTTTTTAACCTGGTGTTTTTATGACAGGTAATGAACACATCTAACACAATAAAGAGCATTTGGGAACACAAAAAGCCAACAAAAGCTCAGGTATTTAACAATATTCTCTTAGTTGTAGTGAGAAGTCATCTGCAATATATTAGATTTTTTTTTTTTTGTTTCATTTTACAGATTGACCTGGAGCTGCAATTGTGGGGGTCTGTAATGAAGATCATCACTGGATGCTCGTGGTAATAGTTTCTTCAACTGGATGTTCTTCTAAGCAGCACATGCAGTCTGCACAGTGCTGCTGGAAAACTACACAGCTACTAGTGCAGCATGGGTAGCACCACAAAGTGTGTTCTGATGATTATGATTTTAGTTGGGCTTTTAAAATATATTATGGACATTTTAAGCTAAACTGTAAATTATGTCAGACATGTTTTGTCCCAGGTCTCAAGAATCACTGATACTGACACACAATTTTATTTTTTCCAGCCTCACCAACGTCATGCTGCACAGCAGCCTACATCTTAACTTCATCTAATTGTGCGCACAGTAACAAATTAACATGGAAGCCACTCTGTTTCATCAGATAATCAACTTTTTTAAAAAAACAGTGGTTATCCGGACAGCATGACGGTGTCCCAGAGGTCCAATTTTAATAAGTGTGGGTGAGTTTAATAGATGTATGCTGGTATTAAATACACTGTTTATTTGACTCGAAACTTAAACTGAACTTTAAAGCCAGCACACACATCGATGTACAACAACGGTGAAATAAGAGCAAAGAACATTCCTTATTCACAAAAATAGAATCCCAAATATTATGCTGCAGTGGACGAGACCGCGTGACGTCACACATGATTGTGTTACAATGGCTCACAACTCACTTCTTCCTTTCACTCATTACAGGTGACTGGTTGTATTACATAAGGTACACTGGGACAACTGGTTTCCGAGTCCTCTGTGGGGGAAAAGGAGGGAAAAGAGGTCTTTGAGGAGGCTCTGGTAAGCAGTGGACACCGCGACATCACTCATGATTGTGTTACAATGGCTCACTAGAAGTACAAACACCCAAAACAAGACTGAAACAGAAGATGACCTGCTTTGTAAACAGAATAATTTGCAACTGTTAAATTATTTCACCATAACTTTTTTTGGTTGTCCAGTTCAGATTGGCTGCTGTGCCCACAATGGTCTCGCAGGAGCCCCCCACCACCACCTCCTCCTCTGGGCCGGCCCTCCACCCTCCACCTCCTCCTCCTCCTCTGGGCTGGCCCTCCACCACCACCTCCTCCTCCACCTCCTCCTTTGGCCATTGTTTTTAAAACGCTGTCATTTTGCTGCTGTGATAAGAAATTTTCCGAATAAAGGAAATCTGATTCTGATTGTGGCTGTTAATAAAGGTCATCATTGGATGCTCGTGCTAATAGTTTCTTCAACTTGATGTTCTTGTAAGAAATTTTAAATTTGGAAGTAAATGTATCTATTTCCTGCAACTCTGCTCTCATCTAGATGTTCACCATGCTGTAGTTTCTCTGGACAAATGTTGCAATAATCAAACATTTCAAAACATCGTAATTTAAAAATGTTGAGGACAAAGACGAGCTCTTTCTCTCTGTTCTATGTTGCTTTTATTTTTATACTCTGATGATCTGATGCGTCTCTAGCAGCTGGTCAGTTAATCACATGTCGCTGGTTGGATCCCCGGCTCCTCCCGTCCACATGTCCAAGTGTCCTTGAGCAACAGGCTGAAGCCCAAACTGCTCCTGATGGTCAGACCAGCACCTTGCATGGTAGCTGACTGCCATCAGTGAGTGAGTGAATGGATGAATGAGGGCAGCAGTGATGTATAAATGCGTCTATTTACCAAATATTGTCAGACTGCTTGTAGAGCTTAAAGCTCCTGACTGAGCTCCACATGTGCTTTAAAACCATCAGACTTCACTGAACTGAAGCTGCTGTTAACGCTGTCAGTCACTGTGAATATAATGTGACTTTACATTTGACATTTGTGTTGTTGGCATTATTTGGGTGGAGCCTGTGTTGGTTCTTGTTTGTGTTTTAAGGTGCTCAGCAGTCTGTCAGGTCCAGTTCCACACTGATGGTTCTGTTGTTCACTGATGATGCTCTTGTCGTGTTTCAGGTCATTTCAGGCAGCGCTTCATCATTTCTGTACAAACGTTTGAATAAAACATAAACTGTCAAACTGTGTGTTGTGACTGTTTCTGATGTTTCTGTGTTCAAACTGGGATCAAAGAAATAAAAGTGATTTTAATTTCTGGGTGTGATTCTGAGATGATCTCTATTTTACAGACATTAAAACAGTTTGAATGAAACAATATTTCAGATACGTCAGATTTAAAACAAAGCTTCTAACAAACACAGTTTACTGCACTGACAACTTCATTAATGGAGATTTAAACTGAATATTAATTAAAAACAAATCATTTTAAACCTGACACAATAAACTGTAGAAATATGAGCTCCTAAAATCTAATAAGTTTGTATCGTATCAATAACTTGCATCAGTGACCAGTTTTGTGTGTGTGAACTGAATTATTGTTTTTCATTTATAATGCTATTTTTCAGTTATTATTTACAACTTATTTGTCTAAAGTATTTGTTTTAAGTAGATCTACACTTCACTGTTATTTTGATTTCCTTCACAAATAACTTAACGTGGGCACAATATTGTCTCAAAGACTCTTTTCATCAGCGGCTGTCTGCTCGGGTCTTTTATGGAAACAGGGAGACTGTTCTGCCAGCTGACCTGCCATTAGTGATGATGAGGGTCTGAGGAGGAAGACGACGATGTGCAGGGCCAGCTGGGGCCATCATGATTTCATGATCAATATACCTGCCCAAAAGGCTTGGGCTGGCCCTGACAATGTAGCAGACCTGGACACTCCCGTCCTGAGTGATATTGGCTCTTATACCTGGAGGAGGAGGTGCATGTGGCCTGCAGTGAACGTGCTCGAGGACGACAACGGCCAGCTTCACAAGCCAAGAGGCCACCGAAAAATACTGCTTTACTGACCACCATGAGTCAGCTGCATAAATGATTGGATTGGAGTGCACTTTGATCCATGTTATCTTTGTTATCAAAGTTATATTATGTTAGTGCTTGATGCCATCACTCTCCATAGTAGCAGATAGTGAGTTACAAATCACAAGAGGCTGCGAACAGTCCGGTGCACAGTGGAGTCAAGCCGGGCACGGCTGCTTTGGGTTCCAGCTGCTTGGGCTTTTTCTTCGGAAATTTTAAGATTGGCGAGTAAATTGGTTGGGCTCTACAATTTTGCACAATGTTCATTGTGTGTCCTTCAAGGAAAAAAGATGGTTAAAAAATTCCAAGGGGTCGTATAAGGTAAAATGACCCTGCTTGGGGCGCCGTTTAGCTCAGTTGGTAGAGCGGGTGTCCCATGTACAGAGGCTTTGTCCTTGCTGCGGCGGCCCTGGGTTCCAGTCCCGGCCTGGGGCCCTTTGCTGCGTGTCACCCCCCCTTTCTCTGAATGTTTTTCCTTTCTAAGTCTTCAGCTATCCTATAAAAAAGGCCAAAAAAAACATTACCCTGCTTGTAGCGTATTGTGAGAAACATGAGAAAACCCTGCCTGAACAAACTCAGTCCACTGCTACAAGTTAAAGGTATATTTTCTCATTACTTTAATACAGTTATAAAAAGGACAATTGTAGTAGGGAGGGAAGGAAGATAACTGGATAAAATGGAATTGTAGAATTAGAACCCTGTTGGAAAAAACAGCAAAGACCAGTGTAGTCCATGAGCCAGGGGGGTTGACCGGTATCATCGGGGGGACAAATGCTATCATTGTTTTTTGGCAAGGTATACAGCCCTAGTACTAGAAGAATCATGATAGCAGTGCAGGGGTGGTAGCGAAATCACTTTTTCAGCTCATGAAGTTACTAACCCCCTAAGATAAATTCAGTTTTTGAAATCTGGTGTACATCTGCTTTAGGCTCATGGTAAGGATATTGTCAATATATAATATATATTCTATAATATGGTGCTTGGTATCGTTGGAAAGGGGACCTTTTAGGCCTTTATTTAAGCCCAGTACTGAATCTGTCTGACAAACACAGACGTCACATGACTTCTTTAAACCAGAAATAACACACATTTTCTCACAATTTCTGCCAAAACTGTATGCTATCTTTTATCCCTGTGGCATGAAAGAACACCAGGGACACAAAACTCAACAACTTCAATACTCAAGGTACTCTGATGATTCAGAAAATGTATAATATACCCATACTATTTATTTGTTAGAGCCTTAAATTAGAATGGAGCCAATAGAATGGACAAATAGAATACCCTATTAGTCCAGGGCCAAATGGCCTATTTATTCATGTACAGTTGTAATAAAAAGTAATTGTTTCAATAGTGTTGTCAACATAACACTTGTAAGTGGTTTAACAAAATGTTTCTATCATGTATTTTGATTTTCACACACTTTCAGTTAGAATGTCAGAAAGTAGCTCATGCACGGGTTTTTCTTAGTTTTGTGAAAAGATCGTTGGTTGAGTGGTTATAACAACACTACCAACTATGCCATCTTCAATCAACTTCCAATGAGTTCAACAGGTATTCAATTTAATTACAAAATATTTTTTCTCTTGTGCTTGTGAATTGATGGGGAATAGACAGAGGGAGATTATACCTATAGCTGTACCTGTAACAGTAGCTAATGTTAGCTTGGTGTCTTTTGCAGGCTAGCTATCTAGCAGGCTTGCTAGCTTGCAGGTTAAAGTCATAAGTGAACTAAGCGGCTGCCAGGAGGCCCCCAATCGAGAGAAAAAAAAATATTTTATTTTTGTATACATATTAAATAAACTAGACAAGTGACGTAAATGAATGAACGAATGAATAGTTCAAGACAAGATGATTCTGATTTCATGATCAATATACCTGCAGAGGGGGGCCCCAAATCAAATTCTGCTTAGGGCCTCCAAAAGGCTTGGACCGGCACTGACAATGTGGCAGACCTGGACTTTGTCCCTCCAACCCACAACCTGGATACTCCAGACAAAAATACTGCTTTATTGACCATCATGAGTCAGCTGCATAACTAATTGGACTGGAGTGTGCTTTGATCCATGTTATCTTTGTTATTAAGGTTATATTATGTTAGTGCCCGATGCCATCACTCTCCATAGTAGCAGATAGTTTGTTACAAATCACAAGAGGCTGCGATCAGTTCCGGTGCACAGTGGAGTCAAGCCGGGTAAGGCTGCTTTGGGTTCCAGCTGCTTGATCTTTTCTCAGATTAAGATCGGCTGATAAATCGGTCGGGCTCTGCTGTTTTGCAATAATTTCATTGTGTGTCCTTCAAGGAATTAAGATGGTTAAACAATTCCAAGGGGTCATGTGCACAAGTTGAAGGTGTATTTACTCATTACTTTAATACAGTTATAAAAAGACAATTGTAGTGGGGAGAGAAGGAAGATAACTGGATTAAATGGAATTGTAGAATTAGAACCCTGTTGGAAAAAACAGCAAAGACCAGCACCAAAACACAACATGTGCTGGTCTTGTACCAGCATACCAGCACAGGTTTTCCCAGCAGGGAAATGTCACAGTTAAGGTCAAGGTCCTTTGGGAGTTGAACACAGGTGTGTCGGGGCAGGTTGGTGCTCCAATTGTGCCACCCTGTTAAAAATTAATAAATCACCTACAGTGTGTACCTGCCGGGACATCAACAACTATGGAGCTTCTTCCTCTCGTGTGTCTCTGTCTGCTGAGCTGCTCTGGAGACGGTAAGAAAACTGATCATCATCACTGACACTTTGTCATTTCACTTTATTTCATCTCAACAGGAACAATGTGGAAACATGCTGGATGTTAATCAGGCTGCTTCCTGCTTTAGTGCGCACGAGACACCTGCTCAGCGCCCGGTGACGTCACATGCACCCTGATAATCAGCACACATCGATAGTATTGATTGGAATGATTACATATGGTTTCAGATCAATTACAGCTGAATTACGATGTCTTTAACAATATGGCGTCATCACTGCTGTGTGTGTGTGTGTGTGTGTGTCTCGTTTCTGCTGCGACTCTAAAAGTTTGTAATAAACTCTTGTGATGAACTGAAAGCTTCCAAAAGTAACGAGTAACGGGTGTAACGCTGTTCTGTGGTTTAGTAACGGACACTGAACCGTCTTCTGTAGTTTTCTCTTTTATCCTGAGGCAGTTCAGTGTGACCAGTTTTTTTTCTTAGGCCTTTTGGTCCGATGACTATTTTTCATGTGGCTGTTTGGTGCGAGTGTTACAGAGTTTTTCCTGAGACTTTATACCTTTTCATCTGAGGTCTGACGCTGAAGCCTGATCCTGAGGATGTCCTGAAATGTACACCGTAGTGGAGAGCTGTGAACCCGGGAATCTGTATAACAGACGGAAGTGAAAGTAACAGCAGAAAGTAGCGGGAGTTGTTTTCAGCTTCTCTGCATCAGTCTGGACTCTGCGGATTACTTTACATCACACAGTAACGCAGACATCTGGCGCTGAAGTCGTCTTCTGATCCACAGCTTCTTTTTTAAATATTCCAGTCCACATTAAAACCGCCAACAGATGATGCTGTTTGGATTGAGAATGTTGTGTTATGTTGGTAGATGTCCTCAGTGGCAGCATAGCCTCGGCCAAATGTGGTTTGTTCATTAGTTCAGAGACTATAGCGCCACTGCTGCCATGTTGTTGACCTTTCATCATGTTCCTGTCATGTTATGAGAAGTGCCCCAGTAAACCCACCTCAACTGACCTCCAGTATCCATCAATTCTTCCCTACTTTGTGTAAAGTTGTTATCTGACTTTGTTTCCTGATGACTCTGCATGTTAACATACTGAGTAACATGTTTTTATCTTCCAGCTGTCAGAGTGCTCGTGGAAGAAGACAGTGATGCTGTTTTACCCTGTTTGATCAGAACCAAGAGGAACCTCGCAGGAAATGCTTTTCACTGGAAGAAAGATGATCAGAAGGAGGTGTTCGTTTATGATGCAGGCCTTCATTACAATAACGGACGTACAGGTCAAGATGAGCAGGTCAAAGGTCGAGTCTCATTTTTTTACGATCAACTGCAGAACGGCAACGCCTCCATAAAGATCCATGAAACAAAGATGGCCGACAGCGGGATCTACAGATGTGATTTTCCACGTCTTCAGCCGAGTCAAACATTCTACATTGAGCTTGTTGTTGGTGAGTGCTTTCATTAAACAGTTAAAGATGTCGCTCATTTACTGCTGCGACTGGTTCCAGAGTCCCAGATGGACTTTTGTTCAGTGGTCAGAATCCACATCTGGCAGGCCTCGAGCCCACAGAGCTGCAGCCACATCTGGAGAGACCACCTCTGTATCAAACATGCTGATATCAGAGACACACTGCAGATTATGTCTCTCTGTACAATGAAGCTTCAGCCGTCTGTAGGAGATGAAATATGACTTTTACACAGTATTACCTGTCTGTTTCAAAACTATCTAACATGTGTTTGTTTTGCCTTTCAGATCCAGTCTTAAAAGACAGAACAGGTGAAAACATCCCAGGTGAGTCCTGATTGTGATGACGTCACTCTCCACCTCTACATGTCTCTGTAAATGTCTTCTCAGGCCTGTCAGTCTGAACACTTACATCTGTGGGCCTGAACCTCTCTGTGTTCACCTGACTGGGATCAGTCGTCACTTACAGGTGGACACGTTTATTATATTATAGTTATACAACAACATCTTTTAAGTCCAAGAAGCCTGTGTGTTATTAAATCTAATACTTTTATTCAGATTGTCTAATTACATGAAGAAGTTATTGTTCAATATGCTGCAGTAGACACTTGGTGTCGAAGTATTCTTGAGCAAGATACTGAACCCCAAAGTTGCTCCTGATGTGCAGTTGGCACCTTGTGTGGCAGCCTCTGCCCTCAGTAAGGGTCCTGCGATGAGCTGGTGACTCATCCAGGGTGAACCCTGCCTTCGCCCATCGAGTAAACTGGATTTGGCCCCAGTAAGCCCCGCAACCCCTTAGGGGGAAAAATGCGGCATCATCCCGCGACCCTCACGGATAAGCGGAAAGAAAACGGAACGGAACGAATGCTGCAGTAGAATAATTATTTACTGTATTTCCCCCAAATCCTACATTTAAAGTGTTTTTACTGACATTTGAAGCCTCTGACATCATCAATAAACTCTGACATCATCAAACGTCACCTGATATTCTTCACCTGACACGAGCTCTGACACAGGAGCAGCGATCAGATGGTGTTTTTGAGGCTCCTTAACTCAGGACAAAAACTCCTGTTGACCTCAATTAATAATTAATTATTATTTATTAATGTTTTTGTACAAAGACCTTCATCAGGTTCCATCAGGAAAATTCTGAAAGCTTCAATGTTTCCTTTTGTTTCCTAATTTGGTGTAAAAATACACTGAACTAGGTTTGTCAGTATTATCCAGAAAATATTTTAAATTCATGATATTATTCTTGTAATCATTAAAATATAGACAGCTAGACATCTTTTAATGTCTCTGGTGTTTATACTCACATTCATCACAATAATGGAAATTCACCATTATCAACTTATCAACTAGTGTTTTTATAGCAAACCACAATCAGCGTCTTCTTTCCTCCCGTCTCTTCACTGGACCGACTTTTAGTGACGGATGAGAAATAATTTCATTTAAAGACATTTAAAGCGATGCACCAATCATACGTACGTAGAGTCAAATATAAGTTGAGTTGTTTCTGTTGGAAAAGTTCCTGTCAGAGAGTCAAACAGGCTTTGGAGCTTCAGTATCATCTGATCATGAGTTTCTAACATTCAGTCTTCCCTCGTCGACAATAAACACTCTTATAAATTGTTTTTACAGTTTTAAAAATTCACTGTATATTTGCTTCTGCCTCAAACTGGAAAAAGTTTAAAATGTTTGAAATAGCGTCCCATAAAATGTTGCTGGAGGCTTTTATTGTGTTTTTCTCTTGTAGTGGAAATTCTCCTTATGAGGTTGAGAGTTGCTAAATCTCCGAAGAATTTTAGACTTCAGCGTATGAATCAGATCTCTTTAAAGGAGTCATCACCCGGAAATCGCAATTTCTCTTGTTAAATCATGCATATTGGTGTTGGACCTCTTTTGAAACTTGCCTGAAAAGCTGGAGTTTGAAAGTGGCTCAGTTTTTTCGCTTTGGCTCTTTTTCCGAACAGGAATAGCGCACAGTAGTGCGCGTTCCTAAAGCAGGAGATTTTGACTCTGCTCCTGTGGTGACGTTACCACAGGAGGCTACTTGCATATTAAGCATCGGCTCACAGCCGTCCTCAGCCAGAGTGAGCACGCCGAATCTGCTTATTTCTCTGTCATTTTCACGCCATACATCGTCACCGCCAGCATTAAAACTCAGGTCTTACATGTAAAACACGAGTGTGAAAAGTAAGAAGGAAAAAAAACAGAATTTACCATTCAGAGACGTCCTGCTGTAAACGTGTCTCTTCCACCGTCTCTGCCTCTTCACTCTCCCGTTCGGTTTCCGACTCCGGCTCGTACATAAATGCCTGAATTCCGTAAGGTTCGTCATTTAGTGTGTGCGCCATGACAGGGGGCTGTTTATGTTGTGGAGTCTGTGTGTGCATGCAGGCTCGCCCCCCATTCCGGCGCTGTCCTTCCTGCGGCCAATCAACGCGCGCCTCATTACATATTAATACAATGCACATCCAGATCGGTCAAAACCTCGCGCATAATCTCGCGTCAGAAAGTCGCGGTATGAAAAAGTGTCAAAACAAGCTCTCTGTTTGATTTTTTTTTTCTAATATGTTTTAAGAATTGATCCAAAGCGATCCAAGAGGGACTGGATATGTAAAAAACCAGGGGATGACTCCTTTAATAACACACAGCATGGAGGGAAGACACAAGTGTTCTCTCCTGTCCTCTAAATGTTACTGACTTCAATACAAACAGAGAGCAGGTTACCTTCATTTACAACAGTCACCAATCCCAGGACAGTGACCCTTTGATGGTTTAGATGGGACAGTAAATGTCATCTTATCTACATTCCTGTATCCCATGTAGAGAGAATTTGCCCCACATGTGGCTTTCTCTCTCATATCCACAGTAAACTGTATACAAGCAGAGTGTAGATGAACAAAATCACAATATGACATTAATAATGCTGAAACTGTCTCTTTATAATTTATTGTTTATATGATGTGTTCTCAGGTGCAGCTCCAGAGCCATGTATCAGGACACTTGATGATACAGAGGACTGGCGTCTGCTGCAGTGTGAAGCTCATGGTGTTCCACGTCCTACATTAAAGTGGAAGGACAGTGATAACAACACTCTTCCTGCTGAGAAGCCACATATCTCAGAGAGAGGAGGTCGTTTTTACATCACTGTCAAGGTTACTGTGACCAAGACTGACAACTATCGCTGTGTAGCTACACAGGAGACACTCAGCCATCAGGTTGTTGCTGAGACGTATGTGTATATCCAAGGTGCGATTCTTTATTTTCTTAATTCTTTATTTAATATGTAAACAATTAAACATGTTTTAAACAGAGTGAAACATTTGTGTATAAAAATAATGACATTGCTTCATCAATCATCAGAGATTGGAGAGAGAATTAGATGCGCGTGCATACACACACACACACACACACACACACACACACACACACACACACACACACACACACACATCAGGATTGAATAGAGACGGACAATAACTTTGTGTTCAGTCTGAATTCACCTTTTAGGAGCATGAACATCATTAATTAATGTCTTTGTGACGATGTACAATTTTCACTAATCATTAACACTCTATGTGCTGTATGTGATATACAGTCAGATTCACAGTATTACACTCACTCTGTTTACAGTAAATATATTTCAGAGGAAACATCTGAGGACAGTTATGATGCTCATTGAGAAGTTTTGTGCATCAAACTGCAGAAATCTTTAGTTTAATTTATATTTCATCATTGAAGTGAATTTGAGTCAGAACAGTCTGACACAATAAATCACTTTCAGTACTGTTGAGTTCTGTTTTATCAGATTATATAATATTGCTGGAATTATAAATTATTGAAGTTACAGAACAGTTGTGTTGGATTACTTCAGATTAGAGCTGCGAGGTACGACCTTAAAATTATATCATGATATTTTATATCACATCCTGATATAAAATATGTAACTTGATATTTAAATTTTTTTTCAAAAGAACTTCGAAAATGTTTGGACGAACCACAAAATCAAATATCTGAATATGTTTGACCAAACAGACTCACTGTGATATCAATATTGTAAAGATGACTGTTGTTTCTTTCACAAAACATTAACAGGATGAGATTTCTGATCAATAATCATCATTAATGTGGATATAATGACTCAGTGGGTAAAGAAAGTATTAGAACAAGTAAACAGTCGGTGAGTTCAGAACATGACGTCACTTTACTGTAATGAGCCTTTAAAACCAGGAAACAGTTTTGATATATCACCATGTGAGAATATCAAATATCTAAAACAATATATATTCTCATATCATGATCACAGTTTATATTGTTTATGTTGCTCAGCCTACTTTAGATTGTACAGGTGTTCCTATTAAAGTGTCCACACCCAAACTATGTTAACAGAAGGAGACGAGCTGTTAATGATCCTGTGTTTCACATTTCAGAACACATTTTCTTTATTATTTAATGTCAATAGAAACAAAGTTCATCACTGTTAGCTCTGTTTACATTAGAGAGATTACACAGAGACTTTATTCATCCCAACCACAAACTGCAGCCCAGTTACACAAGAATCACACAACAGACAACATGGACACACTCAGACAGGAAGAGAAGAGTTTACTCACTGAGGGTTTCATTCTTTTATTTCTCACCTACAAACTGAACTCACACTGAAAACTAGGACCAAACTTTAACTGTGAATAAACACAATGATAGTTCCTGTAATAATATGAGATCATGGAGCTTTGAACTGAGTTTCTACTGGACACTCATTAAAACTTGTAATTAGCACCATTGTATTCAGGCTGTAACTACAAGTCTCCAACATTAATGATCATGTTATAATTGTAGTAATTGTGACTATTGAAGCAGCAGAAGCTGATCAGAGATCTGCTGAAGGATTTGATGCTGAAGGATGAATTCAGATTCAGAAATCAGGAGCGAACCTGTTTCACAGCAACATAAATGATCAAACTCTTCAACATTTCAAATCAAATCTGGATCCTGCTGTGATCTTTAGTGAGCTTTAGTTAGCTGAGACAGAAGAATTGTTCTGATTCTATCATTTAAAACTCTGTGTGGAGAGATGTGAAACTGTCTCTCAGTCTATATGTGTCTATAAGAATCTCTAAATATTGATTCTCTTCTTTTATTAATGAGTTAAAGTATATTTATGTTGAACAGTCGGAGCTTCAACAGACTCTCGCTTCATAAAACCTGCGACTGTGTTGATCTGCTGCCATCAGGCCCAATAACTGTGGACCCGACCAGCACCAAGAAGCTCCCAGTGATTTGAATCTTCATGTTTGTGGACAGTAGTCAGTGGTGGAAGAAGTACTCGGATACTTTACTGAAGTGACAGAAGCAGAAACACAAAGTAAAAATACTCTGTTCCAAGTAAAAGTCCACTTGAGTAAAAGTGTCAAAGTGTCAGTAAAAGTGTTGTGAAGAAGTTTTCTATTTGATCAGATGATCCTGTGTTTTTACTGTCAGATCAAAGTGATGAATGGAACTAAGTCCATTTGTTTCTTCACTGCTGGGACCAGAACCAGAAGCAGCCTCTGAGCTGTGGAGCCCAGCAGGAGGAAACTGGACCTGAGATCAGAGCTAACATCACTGTTCCTGCTCACATTCATCCCAGTGGAGTTTTCATGTGGAACAAGTTCAGATCTCAGGAGCAGACTCACCTTTAGTGGTTCTGTGTGGGCTGTGAGGTCCAGTCTGCTGCTCATCATCTGCACTCAGGTTCTGACTCTCACATTCACTTTTATCTGTTTCAGGGTGGTCCGGTTGGCGGGTTGTTGAAGTTATCGGCCTCCTTTTAGTTGGTGCTTGTATTGTTGGTGCTCCAGCTTGGTGTTACATCAGGCGTCTCAGACAACAAATTCCTGCGGAAGGTAAGTTTGAATATTGTATCAACATATTAATGATGAACAGAACCTTTATGTTTATGTATCTCATGTTCAGAGTCTTGACAGATGTTTTATCTTCTCTGAAATTAATCATTCTGTGTATTTACACTCAGAGGACAGTCAAGAAATTTTTGATTTTCTTGAGTATAACTTTGTTTTGTTTCCTTCTGATCCAGGTCCAACACCAGACACACCTAACCTCCCAGCCAACGGACCAACAAACACTGAAACACGAAACACAACCAATGGACAACCAGACGCTGATCAGAGTACCCCAATGATCCCGATGGCACCAGTTTGAGTGTCAGATGATGCTGGATGACGGTGAGAACATCTTGTCTGGTCACTTATTTCAGTCGGAGGAGTAAAACCTGGTTTTAACATTAAACTGAATCTCAGGTTCAGGTGAGGATTGGTGTTGTGTTAGAGCAGATAGTTGTGATGGTAGAAAAGAAGGTTGTTTGTGTGACGATGTGCATGTAGCTCATTCTGCTGTCATCACTATGTCCTGTTACCACGGCAACAGTCTCTCCCTGAACTGTCCTCATGTCCTGAACCTCATCCAGATCATAGACAGTGAGATCTTACAATTAATATATTTATATAAGAATAAATACACATATTCAGTCCTCGTCTTTATCTCACAGCACTCAGTCACAAATAGTGTCCAAGTCAAGTGTCGGACTCAGAATCCTGTCAGAGTAAAAAGACATCAGTCGCTCTGACACGTTTGTCTGATGGTTGAACAACATCTGAACCCGACTCACTTCCTGAAACCAACAAACCAACATTCACATCCACTTCAAGCAGCGACTGACCAACACAGGAAGTTCACAGGGTTTGAACTTTTCTTTAATTCTGACCAACTTCTTCTTTCACGTCTCGTGTTCAACAGAGTTCAACTTACAGGAAAGATTGTATGAACGTAGTCGCTGACTCTGTTATTAATGTTGTTGAGGACAAAGACGAGCTCTTTCTCTCTGTTCTATGTTGCTTTTATTCTTTTATTTTTATACTCTGATGATCTATCACATAATATAATGTGATACTTACATTTTTTTTATATTTGTGTTGTCGGTATTATTTGACTATTATCTTTCCCAAAAAATATTCCCATGTTAAATCATAATCATGACATAAACGAAATTAAAGTTTTGACATAAAACATCGAAATTATTAAAGAATAAAGTAAAATAAATCGACGTAATACATTAAAAGAATCAGAATTATGAGAGAAAAGGTCAAAATTATGGATCGGATTGTTGTAATTTCCAGTTTTCTCACATAATTTTGTCTTTTATGTCATAATTATGATTTACCACGGGAATATTTTATTTTTATGAAGGTTCATTTTATTTTTGTATATTTTTATGCTTCTTTGTATTTGTTAAGGTTCTGATCCAGAGTCTGTTACTAACTGAACTCTACACTCAATGTACAGTTTATTATAATTATAAGGTTTTAATGTTCAGTTTGTTGTTCAAAGATTCGACTTAATGATCAGTTTGGAGGCTGTTGAACTGTCGTGTCTTATTCTGCCTGCTGTTTGTATTCTTCTTATTTCACTTTGAGCTGGATGAACCTGATAAACTGTTGTTTTATATTTGAATTGTGTCTCTCAGAGTTCATGTGTGTTTCTGTTGTTCACTGATGATGCTCTTGTCGTGTTTCAGGTCATTTCAGGCAGCGCTTCATCATTTCTGTACAAACGTTTGAATAAAACATGAAAACTGTCAAACTGTGTGTTGTGACTGTTTCTGATGTTTCTGTGTTCAAACTGGGATCAAAGAAATAAAAGTGATGTTAATTTCTGGGTGTGATTCTGAGATGATCTCTATTTTCCAGCAGCTGTCAGGACAGCAAAGAGACAACAGGGCAGATAAATCCTCTTTAAAACAGGTTTCTAGAGACAGTTTAGCTCACTGACAGCTTCATGAATGGAGATCACAGCTGAATGTAAAGAAATCCTCATGTGTGTGTAACAAGGCCTGAGTCTGTGAGGAGAGAACATGTTCCACACCTGCTGACGGCTGTTAGGACCGGTTCTGAAACACAGAACTGACTGAATCTCTTTGTCTGATGAAACACTCTGACAAACAAAGTCTGCTGTCAGAAGACTTCAACAGATCAAAGTTCAGCTGCTCATCTCAAAGGAGCTTTATTAAACACTCACCTCTCACAGTGGAGAGCAGAACTGACCCAGTTGGTCCACTGACGGTCAGTAGAGGGCGCCATCACACAACTAATGAATAAAACCCTCCCAGTGCTGAGAATGGTGAAGCTGCAACCAGCAGAACACATGAAGGATTCTGATCAAATGTTCACATCTGACATTAAAACACGTTTCACAAACAGAAACTATAAAGAGAATACTGTCTGTCATTTCTAATGATGTCACAGAAAGGGGCGGGGCTCCTGTCACTCACGAAGCATGCTGGGAATGGTGTGATGACGTCAGTGACAGGATTCTGATCAGATCAATGTTGAAGATATAAATCTGTCATAAAGATGAAAATGTTTATGATTTTTATGAATTTATGTTTGTGATCAATAGAGAGCAGAAGCCACGCCCCTTCCGGTTTCACCTCGAGGAGCTTATTTGATCAAACCTGAAGAGAGACAAATAAATTATTGATCCTGTTTGAATTGTGTCATGAATCACACAGATGATGTTTGTCATCAAGCTAATTAAACATCAGACTGTTTTAAAGACGTCACAGCCAACAGAACCAGAACCAGCTCTCCTCTCACAGAACAGAACCAGAACCAGCTCTCCTCTCACAGATGAACCAGAACCAGCTCTCCTCTCACAGAACTGAACCAGAACCAGCTCTCCTCTCACAGAACAGAACCAGAACCAGCTCTCCTCTCACAGAACTGAACCAGAACCAGCTCTCCTCTCACAGAACTGAACCAGAACCAGCTCCCCTCTCCCTGAACTGGACCAGAACCAGCTCTCCTCTCACGGACCTGAACCAGAACCAGCTCTCCTCTCATAGAACTGAACCAGAACCAGCTCTCCTCTCACAGAACTGAACCAGAACCAGCTCTCCTCTCATAGAACTGAACCAGAACCAGCTCTCCTCTCACAGAACTGAACCAGAACCAGCTCTCCTCTCATAGAACTGAACCAGAACCAGCTCTCCTCTCACAGAACTGGACCAGAACCAGCTCTCCTCTCACAGACCTGAACCAGAACCAGCTCTCCTCTCATAGAACTGAACCAGAACCAGCTCTCCTCTCACAGAACTGAACCAGAACCAGCTCTCCTCTCACAGACCTGCAGTCGTCAATATGAGCAGATTTATTGTGATTTTCAGGTTTTTTACGACCTTTTCTGAGTCCAGTTGGCTCCATGTTGGTGTGAGATGATGTAAAATAAACAATTATGAACAAATAATTTAAAAAGAACTCATAAATAAACTAAATAACAACAGATATAATGTAAGGATTGTCCTCTGGAGCAGAGAAGAGTCTCTCCATCCTCTCTGCAGCATCATGTCCTCCTTCATCCTCCTCCTCCTCTTCCTCCTCGGCCCTGGCTGGCTCTCCTCCTCCTCCTCCTCCTCCTCCTCCTCCTCCTGGTCACTTGGTCCTGGTGTGTCCTCAGGGATGGAGTCAGTTAGGACAGGGGGGGCAGTGGAAGGCCTCTGTCCTAACACCTCATCCATGAGGACAGACCAGGTCCAGTAGCAGCGCTGGACCTCCCGCTGACCCTCTGCTGTCCCTGGATATCTGCAGTCCTGAGGCAGTGGAAATCAATCACGTCAGCAAAGTATTTATTAACTAGCACAGGTAAAACAAATATGATTTAGTTTCCACATCATCATTCAAACCTGCAGCTACTTTGTACTGGTTCTTTAAATGGTCCCACTTGTTTCTGGCCTGCTGGACTCGACCTTCCCCTGCAGGCCCGTTGTTTCCAGAACTGTTCTGAACACAGAGAGAAGCGAGAGAAAAGGTCAACACAAGATCACATTAACACAGGGATGCAGAGATTTACAGAAAGTGACATCAGGACTGACAGATGGGTGATTTATCATTTATAATTTATGATGTATTATTTATTTTTGCCTCACTTCCATCCAACCTCGGACAGCGATGAAGCTTCTGTGATGTCAACAGACAAAAGAGTTCTAATACAGCAAAATATAATCATGAGCAGAATCATAAACTGAGCTCTTTATTCCAGCGTTTAACTAATAATAATAATAATAATAATAATAATGATACATTTATTTTATATAGCACTTTTCAGGTACACAAAGACGCTTTACAGGTTAAAACACAAATATAAAAACAACACACTTAAAATATAAAGAAAAGAAACAAGTTATAAAGTAGACTTTACTGTAAATAACGCAGAGATCACAGCCTGATCTGAATCTGTTCATCTTGGTCCATTTATGTACAGGAAGCAAAAATAATGTGTAACACTTCCACAGTCACAATAAGATATAAGATAGAAGTCAAACTCTTTACTTCCAAAGGCACCAAGCTGAGAGTTACCAACGTATTTAACTGATATTTTGAAGTGTTAAGGTCCCTTGAAGTTTAACATATCTGGTATTTGATGTTCAGATGAGTAAAAACTGAGTATAAACACAATACTGACATTTACATGTGAGATCTGCGCCACTTGATGTCGCCATTTTCTTTCTTTCTTTCTTTTTCAGGGGCGCAAAGAATCTGAGCGCCTTAGAAGGATCGTAGCGGTGCATCCTCCAGAAACAGGGAGGAGGAGGAGGAGGAGGAGGCGGAGGAGGAGGAGGAGGAAGAGGAGGAGGAGGAAGGAACCTTTGAACTTCCAGAGAGCCGTCTCTCTGATGACAATGTGAGACTGACTTTAAGGATGAAGGAGTTGGACCGAGATCAGTTCGAAAAACTTTCATACAATAAAGTTCACAAACTCTCTTTGACTTGTTTTTCGTCCAGACTCAAAAGATCAGTGACCACTATCCTGTGGACACAAAAGGTATGAAGGGGTTTTTGGTGCTTTCGTCTGTTTGAATGTTCTTTGTTTTGTGATTATAACATAAAAAAATATTCTTATTTAATGTTTCTTTGTTGTCGGGTGAAAATAAGTTCAATCTGTGTTCAACTCTGTCCCCCAGAAAATAGATTACCAGCCACAGTGGTGCTTTAATCAGCTCATTCATGAGACGTGTTGAGGAATGATCTTATACTTCTTTTTGACACCAGGTGTCACTGAAGTCCTGAATACAACTAGTAAGAGCTCCAACGATGGACGCTGATGTCAGACGTCAACTGATGTTTCTGCTCTTTTTTTACATTTTCTTCTGTCTGAACTGTATTTTCTGTTTTGTTTGTGTCTTTCTCTGAATTAATCTCTAACAGGGAGTCAGAAGAAGAAGGATATCCGGAGGGCGGCAGCATAACCCACCATGACAACACAACATTTAACCATATAAACAACTTATCACATTTTGAAATAAACTCTATCTGTTGTTTCTGCATTAAAGATATAACATGTAAGATTTCTGCATTAAAATTTCAGAAAATTGACCTGACTCATGAACAAGAGTGAGAGTTTTACTTTGACTTCCAGCAGAGTCAGAGAGTGAGGAAGTCCACAAAAATAACTTAAGATAACACGTCTAAAAATAAACGAAGGCACAGTAAGTCACATGACCTGAGTCACATGACCTGAGTCTGACTCCAGTAGCAAATGTGTGGCCTTGAAACTTACTTGACCTACAATAATAAACAAAATATATTATATCAAGTATTTGCATTTTTATATATATCTTAAAGTTATGACAAAAGAAGAGTACAGCAGTGGGTGAGGTCTACGGAGCCTGAGAGGTGACGTGTCCTTTTTTTAAAAATTAGATTTTCTAACTTGCACACCTGTTTAATTCAAACATGAACTGCCTCTGCAGTTGCTGCATTAAGGTCTGAAGGTAATCATCATTTTTTTGGGAGAACAGTATATTAGTAATCACTCCATTCAAGTGTTCAACAGAAGTTACTAAAGTGTATTATTATTGTGCAGGCAGGGGCGAAAAGAAAAAAAGGGCACATACAGCGTGTTTTCGCCACTGAAGAGGGCACTTTAGCGTGTTTTTGTCAACCAAGAGGGCAGTTTATCATGTTTTTACCAGCCACAGGGGCAGTTTAGTGTGTTTTGCCAACCAAGAGGACACTTTAGCTTGCGTTTTTCAACACTTGTGCCACGAGGAAGGGCGACCGCCCCCTCTGCCCCCCCCATGTGCACACCACTGCATGCAGGTATCGTACTAATTAATTTAATACAAAACTATGAGGTGATTCTAAGCAAAGTTTACCTTGCGAGGCAGCTGGATCATGATCATGGTCTTTCCAGACTTCAAGTTTTGCATTGATCGAACACACAACCACTGAACCAACAGTGAGAGGTGACTGACTCCTCCAGAGGTTAGCATAGCGAAGAAGAGTACCCAGTAATGCTCTCCTACTGTTGATCTGATTGGTTAGCCTGTGATAGACACATGGCTCGTCCAATCATCTGCCTAACATTTATTTAAGGTGCCCGCCCTTTTCCAAACAGTTTTATCAGATGGTTCTGTGTAACTGAACCATCTGGTGGGTCAGATAGAAGCTAAACTAACAACACACTGATCGTCTACACTCACTTTCAGAGAAAAAGCAGAAAAGCACACTCTCCACATTTAAATTTCTCTTCAGGTCTTTTCCACAGAGCTGATGAGTGACGGAGCGCTGCGATGCTTGTGGTTAAGGGCTGAGCAGCACTTACAGACAGGAAACACTTACTGATAGCAGAAGCTGTTGGGTGGTTTGCATGTGTGTGCTGTATATCACACTGTGGGTCTATTCATGTGTGGGAACCAGCAGAGAGTCTTCCTGTCGCTCAGAGTTTCCACACTCGTTAGTCCGTCTGCAGACACAGGAGACACTTTATTACAGTATAAGCTTCTTTCAACCTGACTAGTGAGTTATTCTTCTGTTTGTTTAACATTTTCTACTTTTGTAAACTAAAAACTGTTTTTTTTTTACTTTAATTTCAGTTTTATTTTAATAACTAGAAATATTAAAACTTGAAAATTAGCTGCTGACAGTGTTGTTCTGGACACAGATTTGTGTGAAGCAAACGTCCACAACTCAGTTTTATAACATAACATTGTTTGAAATTAACATTGTTGTTGACAGTGAAGCTGAGCATTGTGATATGCATTTAAATTGTAGGATTGGGAGGAAAACTAAGAGAGAATGCAACTGACTGAAATATAATGTGTAAAAGGGGAAAAAAGGTAAGTTTAGTGTCAGAAAGTAGCTCAGTATTTTTATTTTCCATTACTTTTATTTTATTTCATATTACTTTTTAATTGAACTCTCCTGCATTTCAGAGGTAAACACTGTATCTCTGACTCTACTTACTTTACATGTCGCCATCTTATAGACTATGATGCGTTATCACAGATGCAAATAGCCATAAAACTCAAAATGTCACCTCCATCACACTGTGGAAGTTGTGGTGTAAAAGTCAGCTGACGTCTTTATTCTCATCAGAAACCACCCACAGCGTTCTAACTTTCCCACACTTCACTTCATCCGTCTCAGCTTCTTCTGCGTCTCTTCCCTTTTTTTTTCCCTTCCTCCACAGTTTGAACCGGAGTCACAATGAAGATAGCTGCCTTCAATGTCAAGAACCTTGGCTGGAAAAAAGTCACAGACGAGACTGTGGTCCGCCACCTCACCAAGGTGACTCTTTGATAATAACATACTCTGAAAAATCAACGACGATAAGCGACCAGATAACAGAATAAATGTTGGCAATGTGCTTTTCTGCGAACCACAGATATGTTGACATGTTTATTTATGTTCTGTTTTCATCTTGTGACATCGCTGTACTTACACTCTGGTTGGGTTAATGCTCAAAATCCCCTTGTTTAGGGTTCAGAAATCCAAATTCCCATTAAACATATCAGGTTTTTGTCGACACAAACACGACTGGAAAATGACTCCAGACTCCTTAAACTACTCAGCGGTTTCACACTTCAACAAATGTTGAAAGACAGATTCAAACAGTGCTGACTGGCCTGGCAGCTTTCTCACCTGTAACTCCACCTGCTGACATAAAAGTCAGGTCATTAACATGTAAAGTGATCAATAATCTGCCAACATTTTATCCTGGGCTGATCTACAATGTGTATGTACACAGTATGATATGAGCACATTCAAACAGCACGCTGCTTTGACTGTTTCTGTTCCAGATCATGTCTCAGTACAGTGTGGTGGTCATACTGGAGGTGAACGATAAGAGCGGAAAGGCCATGGAGAAGTTACATCAAGAGCTCAACAGCAGCAGGTGAGAGAAGTTGTTTTTCTTACATGTGAAACACTAAACCAACAAATAATATGCATTTTTCTGATGAGGACATTTAAAAAAAATTAAATAAATAAATAAAAGGCGTCAGTATGACAGTCCACCACTTTGGTCCAGACTGAAATAGACAACAAATATTCGGCCGATTGCCATGATATTTTGTTCATATAATTATATTGCTGACAGAGGAAAGTCCACACATTGTTCCTCCAGGAGAAGTTCAGATACTAAGTAAGTAATAGATTACAGGCTCTGACATGTACTCAGAGTATCAGAGTAAAAAGTCTCCCTCTGAAGGACATTTGTGGTCAAAGCTAACTGAAGCTCACGTTATACTAATAGAATTGAAAGACTATTAAAGTTAAAGGTAGAATCAGTTGGATTTGTCCCAGCTGTTCCTGAACGCACCACAAAGACAGTTGATTGTTGAGTCTCATTCCCAGGACGTCAAACAGACACATGTTGGGTTGGTAAAGCGTCCCGAGCAGCAACAAAGAGAGAAAATCAGAAACTCTCTGCAGATACGAGACACTAACACGCAGTCTCACATCAGATCCATGAAACATACGAGACTTTTACAATAATTATTCCCGGTAACAAACTGAAGGTATCACGAAGGTATGCTTCCGGATTTCAACGTAAAGGACGACTTGAAAAAAAAAAAAAAATAACACTGTTTCAGTAAGTAGTCCAAGATTCATACACTGCTGAACTGAGTACTTCCTAGACTACTTGCATGAATAATATGATGTACTTTTACTGTGTATTTTGTGTGTATTTGGGGAGGTTTTGTGTGTCATTATGAAGATTCTGAGTGTCTTTGTGCAGATTTTGTGTGTATTTGTGGAGGTTTAGTGTGTCATTATGCAGATTTTGAGTGTCTTTGTGGAGATTTTGTGTGTCTTTGTGGAGATTTTGTGTGTATTTGTGGAGATTTTGTGTGTATTTGTGGAGGTTTTGTGTGTATTCATGGAAGGTTTTTGTGAATTTGTGTAGTTTTATGGAGGTTCATGTATTTGTGGAGGTTTGTAGAGATTTTTGTGTCATTATGGAGGATTTGTGTATATTTATGGAAGGTTATTTTGTGCGTATTTGTGGAAATTTTGTGCGTATTTGTGGAGGTTTAGTGTGTCATTATGAAGATTTTGAGTGTCTTTGTGGAGATTTTGTGTGTCATTGTGGAGGTTTTTTGTGTCATTATGGAGGTTTTGTCACCCAAACACAGCTGTCACCCAAACACAGCTGCAGACCAAGTACACCCCCTCATGGCAGCAGCACTCCTTGATGGCAGTGCCCCCCCAGCAGGACAACGCGCCTGCAACGCTGCAAAAACTGCTCAGGAACGACCCGAGGAACGTGGGAAAGAACTCAAGGTGTCAACCTGGCCTCCAGATCCCCCAGATCTCAATCCAACTGAGCTTCCACTAGATGCAGTCAGAGCCAAGAACGATCCATGGGGGCCCCAACATGGATGGGTGTTGGTTCTTACGCATCCCATAGATGCTCAACTGGATTGGGATCTGGAGAATGAGGAGGCCAGTATGACACCTTGGGTTCTTTGCCATGAGGGGGTGTAGTTGGTCTGAACGGTGTTTGGGTGGGTGGTGTTTGTCAAAGAGGCTCCACAGAAATGACAGAACTCAAAGTTTCCCAGCAGAACATTTGATTGTAACAAGATGATCAATGCTCACTTCTCTTGTCAGTTGTTTTAATGTTTTCGCTGAACAGTGTAGATATACATGTTAAATACTTTTCATATTTTGCATAAACTGAGTTTTTAACTAGATTATTCATACTTTCACTGCACTTTGTCTAACAGATTTAGTTACTACTTACTTTGCAGAATCATATTATCAATATTAAATATTTGCTGCTCAAACATAATGTATTATTATAGGTTAAGTTATCGAGCATTAAAAGCAGAAAGTTGAGACCTGAAAGAGGAAATGCGAGACAAGCCAGTGTCCTGCAACACGTGATGTCGGTATATTCATAAAGCAATTCTGTAGAAAGACAGACGATTTTTGAGTCTCATTCTCAGGTCGTCAAATAACGCACTTTGTGGGCTATTAACAGGACTCAGAGAGTCGAGTTGTTAACAGTGACAAGACTTGTATTTTCATCAACATTTTATTTCAAGATATATTTTTTAAACATATTTTTTGTGTTTATCCAGTAGCTGTAAAAACACTCCTTGAATCCTGTGGGTTTTGAGGTGGGGCCTAAGTCTGCTCTGGTTGGTCGGTTTACACAAGCCTGATAACCAAGTTTGCCTAGCAGACCACAAACAACTGGATCGCTGTTACTAAACTTTTGTGCCTGGAACTCTATGGTGGTGAACTGGTTGCCATAGCTTACAGTGCTCAACATTTTTTAGCTAACACTGTTAACCTGAAAAGCTTTATATCACGATGTTTCTCCAGCAAAACAACAATTTCCAAGGCTTCATAAAGCTTATCAAGCACTCTCTGAATGCACATTTTCGTACTCGAGTGGTGACATACCTGCACTGAAAAGAAACCTTCAATACACTCAGAAGGACGCAGACAAACTAACAACCGCTCAAGCTTTCTGTAGCTATCAGTTCGCAAGACAACAACTCCAAAGGCTTCATAAATCTTATCAAGCACTCTCTGAACGCACACTTGTGCACTCGAGTTGAGATGTATCTGAACTGAAAACAAACCTTCAATACAATCAGAGGGACGCAGACAAACTAACTACCACTCAAACTGTTTGTAGCTATCAGTTCCCTGCACTTCAACCATGAACATCACCACACCAACTGCTTCCAAACAAAAAACGTCACCACAGCACAATCGGATCGTTAATAGTGGCCTGCTGGGCAGTGAGGCAGAGGGCCCTGTAACAGCTTTGTAATGATCTCTGCATGGTGTTATCAAGCAGGATGCTGTTACACACAGTTGCAAAGAAATTGAATTCCTGCAACTTTTTTTTCATTTTGTTTTATCACAGAGTTCAACATTATCTTCAAGCAAAGGCATCGCGTCCATGCTCACTGAACTCGCGAGTGAAATCGTCATGGACAGATGAGGGCAGAGACCTGAGCCGCTTCAGTGGCGTCAGGCGAGCTTTTACCGTGGCCCTGAGCATGTCCCTAGCCAGGCACGAGGCCCGAACTAAACACGCACACTTTGTGCACGCTTCTACCATACCATAGGTGTCTGAACATGAGGGACCTGTAAGTTGGCGGGATCGCACAAGGGCTCGTAGGATACACTATTACCAATACCAGCAGCTGATCAAAGGCCTGACTACTGCCATTCATGGAAAACACAGCTTACAGCTCCGATGGACAGCACTCGGGCATTTGCCATTGAAGATAGCTGAAGTCTGGTTAAGTTAACCTGTAACTTACAATGATAACACCAGGTTTGTCTGGCAGACCACTAACAACTGGATTACTGTTACAGAACTTTTGTCCCTAGAAAGCTCTATACCACAAGCTCCAAAACAACACGTCTCTGCTCATTTCTGCTGGTGTTGTAGCTCTCAATTCGCTGCAATTCTACCTTGAATAACATCGCCAATGTTAACACCAGGCTCTGCTCAACATAGTTTATAGACTCAGGAGGGCATAGACAAACTAACAACCACTCAAAAGAAACCTTACACAGGCCACCTGATATTAACATGTCTCCAGTGATTCTGCTGGTGTTTGTAGCTCAGTTTGCTGCACCTCTACCATTAATGAGACGACAAGAACCGCTTCTAATCCAAAATCTTCACTACCACACAGTTGCAAGTCAGAAATTGAATATGATCCTTATTAGGGGCCTGCTGGGCGAATAAGCTAAGGCTAATGATGAATCTACATAAATGAAGCTGTCCATTTCAGTCCCAGCTCAAAACCCACAGGGTTCAAAGGAAGTGGAAGTATTTTAAACAGGTTTTGTTTTACCAAGAGGAAATATAAGTCTGTGTTACAGTGCCTAAATGCATTTATTTGATATAATTCATAAAGTATTTAACGTGTAAACACTGATAGCCACAACATTAGAACCAGTGACAGGTGAAATAAATGACACTGATCATTGTGTTCCAATGTCATGTTCGGCTGTGAAACCATGAGTCCTAGCATTCATGTGGATGTCTCTTTGACAAACACCAGTCACCCAAACACAGCTGCAGACCGAGTACACCCCCTCATGGCAGCAGCACTCCTTGATGGCAGTGCCCCCCCAGCAGGACAACGCACCTGCAACACTGCAAAAACTGCTCAGGAATGACCCGAGAAATGTGGGAAAGAACTCAAGGTGTCAACCTGGCTTCCAGATTCCCCAGATCTCAATCCAACTGAGCTTCCACTGGATGCAGTCTGAGCCAAGAATGATCCATGGGGGCCCCAACATGGATAGGAGTTGGTTCTGGCGCATCCCATAGATGCTCAACTGGATTGGGATCTGGACAATGAGAAGGCCAGTTTGACACCTTGGGTTCTTTGCCATGAGGGGGTTTAGTTGGTCTGAACGGTGTTTGGGTGGGTGGTGTTTGTCAAAGAGGCTCCACAGAAATGACAGAACTCAAAGTTTCCCAGCAGAACATTTGATTGTAACAAGATGATCAATGATCACTTCACTTGTCAGTTGTTTTAATATTGTGGCTGAACAGTGGAGATATATATATATGTTGAATAAAATATAATCATGTTATTTATAAATGAGATCGAAAAAATGCAGGCGTTCTAAACACATGTTGAACTGAAACAAGGCCAGCTGCCTACAAAATTGCACTTTGTAAAACCCATTTAAAATACTACTTTTACTTCTTTGATTTCCCATTTAAGTTACTTGTACATTGCTTGTTTGCAAATTTGTTTGCCTTTCTGATTAGTTTTTTTTAAAAACAAACAGAAAAAGAGGGAGAGAGACTTGTGTTCCAACAGTGACACTGTCGTGGCTTCTGCCAAGCCAAACTGTCGGTATGCAACGACCTGAGAATGAGACTCCACTAGACTAGAATCATTTACCGATCCTAGAGTATTAATGAACAGCAACTGACAAATCTCACACTTTCTGCCTTTAATTTTTTGCACCTCCATTGCACTGACTTTGTTGGACCAGGTGTCTCCCCTCTCCGGGTCTGATCACCATACAGGTCAGAGCTGTTCCACCTGAAGCTGAAGACAAGTCCCACTGTTCAGAGAGAGGAGGAAGTACTTTAGTATAACATGATGACTACATGCATATGTGTGTTTGTGTATATATATATATGAATATATATATATATATATATATATATATATATATATATATATATATATATATATATATATATATATATATATATATATATACACATACATATATATATATATATATATATACACATATATATATATATATATATATATATATATATATATACAGGGTTCTGGACACATAAAGCAGATTCGTACAGAACAGTTTACTCACCGTGTTCGTGTCCTCAGAGAAGAGCAGCTCCAAACAGAGTGACGATCAGTCAGCCATTATTATAGGCATCTTAAATTTTGGAGGGAAATGCACTGACTTCACGCGGGAAACGAGCGAGACCACCCCTTTTGGCCCGCACCACCTGGATTCGTCAGAGATTCTGTGGGCGGGACTTATTTTACGTGGTTTACGTGGATCCAGCTGGAGTGTCTGCACTCTTGAAAGATGTTTAGCTCAGTTGGTAGAGCAGTCGTCTGGTCACCATAGTGTCTGTCCTTGTTCTGGGTTCGAGTCCCCACCGGGGCATCTGTCTGCATTCAGTTTCCTGTAGTCTCTCAGTCTGTGTTGGCTATAGAGGGTGAATTTAAAAAGAAGCCAAATATTAACAGTACTATCACATCTACATAGTTATTAATTGGATAAAAAGCTAATTTTTATTTGTTATTATTCCAATACTAACGGAATGCAATCAGGTTACATTACTTTACTTACTCTTGTACATATTATGTATATAAGAATATATTTCTTACTTTTTTATTAAATTGTTTATTTTGTACTATTATTATTGTTTATTGTTAAATTGGACTGTCCCCAGGCTGCTGTGTGACACACAAATATCCCCGTTTGCAGGACCAATAAAGGAATTCTGATTCTGAGTCAGTCACGATCCCTGGGAATTGCATGAGGAAGTCATTGACATAATATTCTGATAAGTCAAGAATAAGAAAATGTTTCTAATATTTTATCACATTATGATTGTTTTGGGACCAGCACATGGTTCTGACATGAGAGCGGCCTAAATCGCACCAACAAAGGAAAGTGTATCAACCCTAATGTCCAGTAGGTGGCGCCTGCTTTACATAGTTCCCTCCAGGTTTGACATCTCCCATCTCCCATTGTCTGAGAGCACACCTGAATGCATCGTCAGTTCCGCAATGACCGGATGAATGGAGAAAATAGGAGCATGTCCGTTACTATGGTTACAACCCCAGTCCCAGAGTGTAACTCGAAAAGTACGCAGTAAAAGTACTTCATATTATTCATGCAAGTAGTCTAGGAAGTACTAAGTTCAGCAGGATATGAATCTTGGACTACTTATGGAAACAATGTTTTTTTGTTTTTTGTTTTTCTCACGTCGTCCTTTACGTTGAAATCCGGAAGGATACCTTCGTGATACCTTCAAACTAAATTAACGAGCCTGTTTTGACTTCTAAACTGAGTAATAATCTCCTTCTGTTTCTGATTTCCTCAGCTGGAACCGAACCTGTCCATACTCCATGATCGTCAGCAGTCAGCTGGGACGAGACACATACAAGGAGCAGTTTGTTTGTTTCTACAGGTAGGAGACTCACCTCCAGCCCTTAAAATAAAGGATGGAGATCACAAAGCTGTTATGGGGGGTTGTGATGCCACTGTGTGTGCTTTTACACACTTTATTTGTGGCACAAGGGGAAATTCTACATGTTATGTGAAAAAAGCCACTTGTGAAAATGTCCAGTTCACATTTAAACTGGCAATCACATGAGAAAGTATTCAGAGGAAGTGTGAGACTGAGCTGGTTAGCATGCTAACTTCATTAGATATCCCGGCAACACATTACAATTAATGACATTCTGTCGATAATTTAAGTTATTTACATTTAAACTTAAGTTCTTACATGTTGACTTTGACATTATGTGGGCTGAGTTAAGGAAAAAGAGCAGGGGATGGCAAAGCATTTTTGTATTTTCTTTACATACAGATGTTTTCTTTCCTTCCTGGACACGTTTCAACTCTAGGAAATGTTCTTCAGCTTTCTGTCACTTTATGGCTGTTTCATAACTAAATGCAAATACAGTATGAAAATCTGAGTGTGATAAAGAGCCAAAGACTGAGCATGCCGTCGGGCACTCTTTCATTTAACTTTTATATAATGTCCTTACAGCTGAGAGCACATAATGATGCACTGAATTAATTAAGAACATGACTGATGGACGACAGATGAGACAGATACCTGTCTTCAGAGAAAAGGAGACACAGGTGTGCTGGGCTGTTGACCAGCAACCATTATTGGCTTCCTCTCTGTCGCCCAGACTCCTAAAAAAACTGCAAATTATTCTGGTTGTGTTTTTTGTATTTCAGAAAATCATGATTTTGGGGGACTTTAACGCAGATGGACGTTACCTCTCCAAGAAGAAGAAGGGAATGATCCGCATCTGCTCGGCTCACTACCATTGGCTGATAGAGGATGATGTCGATACCACGTCCAGTAACTTAAACGACCACACCTACGACAGGTGAGACGCGTCTCAATCTGTGTTTCTGTCTTGTTTAATCGTTTCTAAAGTTTGAGATGCATCTTCTGCCGACAGGATCGTGGTGTACGGACAGACCATGCTGAACGCGGTCGTCCCCGGCTCGGCCAAGTCTTTCAACTTCCAGAGAGAGTTCAAGCTGACTGACGAGGAAGTAAGAAGCTCGTTATCATGAACCGTTTAATGTGTTTTTAAAAAGAGAACATCAGAATCATAACTCAGAATATCACTGTATTTCATTTCCAAGACTCTGAGTATCAGTGACCACTATCCTGTGGAGGTCGAGCTGAAGACTGATCAGAAACACAAAGCTCCGACTCAGAGGAGGATGGTTCTGACCCGAACAGAGAAGACAACGTCCAACAGACAAACTCAGAAGACAGGTATCTTTTCTTTCATTGACATCAGTGATACATTCTGCAAGTGCTGTATTTATGTTTTACTATCTGAACACTGACTGGAAGAAATGTGAACCTGCACAATTCAGTTTTTTTCCTGTTCATGTCAATTAAACACTAACAGGACCACAGAAGAAGAAGGTTTAGCCACCAGGATTACAGAAGAAGAAGAAGAAGATTGCACCTAAAAGGAAGAGAGGACAGTCATCAGACACTCCAGCCAAGAGAAGACGTTTGGACAAACAATGAACAGACTTTAAAGATCTTGTATCAATCAATAACTTAAAAGAATTGTTTTTAGAGATATAGCCAGAAATAAATGCTTTAAAATGTGACATGGAAGGTGTTTCAGCTTCCTGATTACTGAAATCTGCCATCGCTCAGCACAGCTGGTTCATTTTGATACCTGAATGTCCAAACAACCTTTTTTTCTGTTGCACTCAACCAGGACAATACTCCTCCAGCCGGACTTATCTAAAGAATAGATATAAGAATCGTAAATAAAGTTTCTAGAAACCAGCTTTAAAGGGCAGCACCAATACTGTAAGACATGATTTATTTACATACATGAGCAATTTGTGAGATATGGCCAAAATTTGAGTTTCAAAAAATTAACTAAAATTATCAACAGAGTGTGAAGGAACAACCGGCTTTACATTCAGAGATGTCTCATTACTGTGTTGCAGAGAGCTGCTGAGCTAACTTTAGCATGCTAACCAGGCTATCCCGGGCCTGTCCTGTCTCGTTGTACCACTTTGTACCACAAGAATTGACAGTCTGATTATTTCAGCTGGAAGATGTGTTTGTTTCACAAGTTCTCTGAGCCTTTATTGTGAAAAACTGAAAAAAATAAACTCACAAAATGTCAAATACTCTTGTTTTATTTTCATCACTAAATCATACAGCTCTGTGTCCCCCCTCCTGACTATCAAGCCTGCTCTGATTGGTCGACTCTGACACATCTGACCCAGCACCTGTAACGACAACAGAACAGCTGTGCTAAAATTATTTTTAAGTACCAAACTCAGAAATTATGCAAAAGTGAAATCTGAGACGTAGTGTGATGTCGCAAAGTCACAGAATTAAAGGTGGAACTAGTGACGAGGCGTTTCAGGGGCAGTGTTTTCTGTGGGAGAGAGGAGCTTCTGACAGACTTTGACCTTTTTAACTTTCACTATCTTTTACATGCAGAAGAACTTAGATATAAGAAAGAAAGGGGAACAAAAGTATAAATCATAGTAGGAATCCTTTAAGTATTCTTTTGTCTTGATCAGCAGTTGAATACATTCATGAACAACAAACCTGCTCGTCTCAAAGCATTAGTTTAACAGTTTACCGAGGTTTTGTGCTTTTTATTGGGACTGTGACATCACAGAAATCTGTTGGAGGTAATGTTGTAATCTTTCTGGTTCAACATTCATGCAGTAGTTATTTCCTCCACTGTCTTATATGTGACACAACAGCATTCAGCAGAGGGCTGATTTGTGTTTCCTTACTTCCCTCCTCTGAGTGGGCCAACACCCATCCGATGGTTGCTGCAGGCCTGGTGATGGTGCTTTTATTCTGAAAGGTTTATACCGGAACTGTTGCAGCTTCAGGATGAGGGGTGGGTTGTGTGTGTGTGTGTGTGTGTGTGTATGTGTGTGTGTGTGTGTGTGTGTGTGTGAGAGAGAGAGTGTTTTGTGTGTGTGACGGGTTTGTGTGTATGTTTGTTTTGTGTGTGTGTGTGTGTGTGTGTGTGTGTGTGTGTGTGTGTTTGTGTGTGTATGTGAGAGAGAGAGTGTTTTGTGTGTGTGTGCATGTGTTGGGTATGTTTGTTTTGTGTGTGTGTGTGTGTGTGATGGTTTCTGATAAACTCTTGTTCTGTTCTGACCTGGAACCTTCTGGATGTTTTGTGTTGGACTTTGGACTCTCTGAATAAACTCAGTTCATCATCATCCGCTCTGAGCTGTCTGAATATAAACTGAACAGGCTTTTCACATCATCCTCATGTTCTCTCTCTCCGTCTGTCTTTCTGTCTTCTTCCTGAGTTAAACACCTCTGACACTCCTGTGAGATGAGCTCATGTTCTCTCCATCAACTCTGAAAACACTGAGTTTAAACACATTGTTAACTTCTGCCACGAGGAATCTCTCTATCTGACCGATGACATAGAGACTTTTAGTTGACGGTGCTTTGACGCAGCGAGGTTACTCATAGCTAAAATATGTGGCGATGCTGCTTTATTCTGAAATATTTGCAAAGGAAGTGTCGAACATCGAAACCGAAAGTGTTTGAGAAACCAGTCAGGGTGTCGTCGTTTTCTGTGAGGTTCCCTTATTTTAGAGCCTCGGTGAGGTGAATCCTCAGAGGACATCAACAACTATGGAGCTTCTTCCTCTCGTGTGTCTCTGTCTGCTGAGCTGCTCTGGAGACGGTAAGAAAACTGATCATCATCACTGACACTTTGTCATTTCACTTTATTTCATCTCAACAGGAACAATGTGGAAACATGCTGGATGTTAATCAGGCTGCTTCCTGCTTTAGCGCGCACGAGACACCTGATCAGCGCCCGGTGACGTCACATGTACCCTGATAATCAGCGCACATCGATAGTATTGATTGGATCGATTATAGAAGAATTAAGTTGAGTTTTATCTCGAGATAGGCGTTAAAAATATGGCGTCACTTCTGCTGTGTGTGTGTGTGCGCGCGCCTGCGTTAGTGCGTGTGTGTGTGTTTGGACGTCGTCTCGTTCCTGCTGCGACTCTAAAAGTTTCTAATAAACTCTTGTGATGAACTGAAACCTTCCGGATGTTGTTGAACTGTAGTCGAGTACAAGTAGATAAAGTAACGAGTAACGGGTGTAACGCCGTCGCTCTGTGGTTTAGTAACGGACACTGAACCGTTTTCTGTAGCTCTCTGTGTTATTCATGTTCCGGGGTGGAGAGCTGTGAACCCGGAATCTGTATAACAGACAGAAGTGAAAGTGACAGCAGAAAGTAGCGGGAGTTGTTTTCAGATCGTCAGTTTTATCAGCAGAGGAAAAACTTCTCTTCTCTAAAGCAAAACTAAATAAATGTCATCAAAACAAGATGACGTCATCAAGTATCTCGTTCCGTCCACAACACAAAGATATTCAGTTTACTGTCACAGAGGAAAGAAACAGGAAACATTCACATTTAAGAAGCTGGAATCAGAATTCTGACTTTCTCTCTGAACTCGAGTGGATTATAAAGATAACTGATGATTAATATGATAGTTATAGAAGTTATGTATTAATCGCAGCAGGCAGCTCTGGTGTCTTCAGGTGGTTTGTGGTGGATGATGGTGGAGCAGGACTTTATGAGATATCACATTAGTCATTCTATAATTAGGGGTACATGTCATGCCCATAGACTTTATTTATCAATTTATTTATTTATTTATTTATTCGCTGATTATTATTGCAATGATCAATTTTACATCAGGCACATTTCTCTTGTATTTAATACAAAAAGTCAACAGATCCCATCATTTATTTTGCCAAAAATGCATATACTAAACTGGAACTTGTTGTTTTTTTGCTGTCCAATTTGCTAAATGTCAGGTTTTGCTCCTCAACCTAAATGACGTGTTTTGTAGAATATCTTCATAAATATTTGTTAAAAATAATTATTCAAATAGGAGAAAGGCATTTATAAATGTATTTTGTTTATTCATGTGCATTAAATCATCCACTTTATGTGTGTCAAAGAAATCTCTGTCAGCCGTGTTACTCTTTGAAATATCTCCTATAAATCAGCGATGGTTTGCTCTGAAGTCATTTGTCCAACATCACTTGATGTCATTTCCTTTTTGGAGGGAGATGTGAAGAGGGTGTGATGAGTCTCTACTTCTCCTCTTCAGTATTTCATCAATAATATGGTGTGCACATAGATAAGTTTAATTCATTGTCAACTGTGTTACCGACCTTTTCACATTAACTTGCATTAGATGTTATATTTAAAAATATGCAGATAAAGTGTATGAAAACACGAGTTGATCAAAGTCATATGCTGACAGGTCTGAGGTCTGCAGCGAGCACGAGGCCCTAAAATGTCAACTGTGTTACCTGTCCACTGTAACACAGCTGACAGTGTTGGCAGTTAATTGTTAACTTTGAAATTAATTAAGTTAATTATATTAAATGAAATATTAATTTGTCGAATCAAACTAAAGTTTTTTTTTTTCTTAAGAAAAGGTTTCTCTTGTTCTCCTGTCCTGTCAACTGTGTTACATGTTGTTTTTGTATCATAAACCTTTAAATGTTTGAAAAAGTGTAACAAAAAAGATTGTGAATATCTCTAGAGAGGGAAGTCTTACACAGGGATGATGAATAACTCTAATTTCAGTGTAATGGGGATTTATGTTGAAAAAACGTTCATCCTTCATCATAGCATCTCACAGAATGTCCATCATGAAGCTCAAAATTCACATTTTTAAATAAGTTTGACAGATAACCTCAAAACCCCTGGTGAACCACTGGTGAATACACAAACACCTTCAAAAAAGTGTGTCATTAAATGTGTTGTATTACGCAACATTTGTCCGTAACACAGTTGACAAAATAATGAATCAAATGTTTTTTTTCATTAAGTTATTTAAAAAGTAATTTGAACTTAAGTGTGCCAATTAATGCATTAAGCACAATAAGGGTGTATATTATGGAAACATCTAGTTTATTTATCAAAAAAGAATATTGAATTTTTTACTTTTTGGTTGACATGAAATGTACCCCGTTATTATAAAATGACTCGTTTCTGGGTCTTTAAAATCTAAATACATTTATATATTTGGTCAGACTTTATAAAATCTATTATATCGTTAAAATAAAAAGTTATATATGATTAAAAACGGCACAGACTCATAGTTAATGAGTCTATGAGATTGTTTATTGTAATTGATTTTAATAATACATGATGTGTGGTTCTTTATAAACATCATTTGTGTGAATTACAGCTGATGTTTTTAACCTTTACGATTACTGAATAAATGTTATATGAGCAATGTTATTGTTTCTTAACAGTGAAATTACTGAACTACAAATTTACAGTTTATTACTGATTTATCACATTATTAATGTTCCCCATGTCAATGCTTTAGATTCATTTTCAGATTTTATTCTATTTATTTTATCTGTCCTTTTTTAATCTTGCAGTATGATGTATGTATATTTATATTTGTAAATATTGTTTTATTTTTACCATTCTATTTTTATCTATTTTAACATTCTAACATATAAATATATACATATAAATGTTTCAATAAGTTTGACCAATTTAAGTAAAACGTGGTCATATTTGTCTCTTAACTTCTGGCTCTGATATTATTTCCTCGGCAATAATTGGTCCCGTCAAAATGCAGAGAAATGCTCAGATTTAGATTTTAGTCTTCATAATGTAGAAGTTGGAAGGTGGCTGGTTTGATTTCCTGGATCCTGCGTCTGCTGAACCTCTCAGAGCCGTTAGCTCGGCTGTAGACTTTCAGATTAAATGATAAACCTGAGAAACATCAGTGAACATGTTTCTGTTGGAACAGAATTCTGTCATGTGAAGCTTTAATCTGATGTCCTGACTATTTTAATCATAAAGTTAAAACCTGTTGCAGCTGTGGAACAGGATAGTTTGGTGGTTAGTTGTGTCTTTGAATCCAGTTTTATAAATCTAGATCTGAAATAAATAGAACTGCAACTTCTGCTGGTGTTAGAAAGTGTTTCCACAACTCAACAGAACTTAAACAATCTGAAAGGCTCGATAACAAAAATGGTTTAATCTCATTAACTATAAGCTTTAAATAAGGTCAGTAAAATATGTCAGTACAAGCTCGACACAAGCAAAACTATCATGTTAGAGGAAACAGGTGTTTGAGTTTTTGTTGTGTAAAGTTGTTATCTGACTTTGTTTCCTGATGACTCTGCATGTTAACATACTGGGGAACATGTTTTTATCTTCCAGCTGTCAAAGTGGAGGTGGAAGAAGACAGTGATGCTGTTTTACCCTGTTTGATCAGCAACAAGGGGAGCCTCACAGGAAATAGGTTTGACTGGAAGAAAGATGGTCAGAAGAAGGTGTTTGGGTATGAAGCAAACAGTGGTACCGGCCTTCAAGGTCAAGATGAGCAGTTCAAAGGTCGAGTCTCACATTTTCAAGATCAACTGCAGAACGGCAACGCCTCCATAAAGATCAGAAGAACAAAGGTGGCCGACAGTGGGAACTACAGCTGTGATTTTCCGCGTCTTCAGCCGAGACAAACATTCATCATTGAGCTTGTTGTTGGTGAGTGCTTTCATTAAACAGTTAAAGATGTCGCTCATTTACTGCTGCGACTGGTTCCAGAGTCCCAGATGGACTTTTGTTCAGTGGTCAGAATCCACATCTGGCAGGGCCTCGAGCCCACAGAGCTGCAGCCACATCTGGAGAGACCACCTCTGTATCAAACATGCTGATATCAGAGACACACTGCAGATTATGTCTCTCTGTACAATGAAGCTTCAGCCGTCTGTAGGAGATGAAATATGACTTTTACACAGTATTACCTGTCTGTTTCAAAACTATCTAACATGTTTGTTTTGCCTTTCAGATCCAGTCTTAAAGGACAGAACAGGTGAAAACATCCCAGGTGAGTCCTGATTGTGATGACGTCACTCTCCACCTCTCATTAATAGAAAAAGGCTGTTATCAGCTCCACAGAAAACAATCTAACGTGTTCGTTTTGCTTTTAGGTCAGGTTCATTTTGATCGTGTGTGTTTCTGTCCCTCAATATTTAAACATTTTAAAGTGTGTAATAGTCCAACAAAACCACGAGGAGCTGATACATGTTCACTGCATCACTGTAAAACACTCTGAGGGTTCATCAGGTGTATTGATCTGATTTAAGACTCTGAGAGAGTTCAATCAGGAAATGATCAAACTGAATATCTGGGAGCGTTTTATTTTTGTTTTTATTGATTATTTTTTTAAGTACAGTAAAGAAATCATAATCTGGTCCATCAGGCTGAAATTCTCAGGATCTCTCCCTCAACTTGTCTAAAATGTCTGAACCAAATTGTATGTTGACAGACAGAAGAGGCTCTGAGATATTTTAGAAAGTGCAGTACAGATTATCTCCAGCAGATGTCCACAGAGCTCTCTAAAACTTCTCCAAAGTTACCAAATGAATCTGAAATGGACCAGTTGTGTATTCATTTTATTCAGTCATGAAAACGACGGCTGTGTGTTTCTTTAGTGTGTTTAAGAACATGTAATCTATCAGTGAAGATCTTCCTGTTGTGATTAAATGTCTCTCTGATGAACCCCAGCAGCTCAGCTGATAGAGTGTGTGACCCGTTACAGAAACCCTGCAGAGGTCCAGGGTTTGAGTCGGACTAGATTGTTGCTCTGTGTGTTGTCAGCACAGCCAGTTTTAAACAGGTGATCATTCTTTAGACAGCGCTTGGTATCTGTCTGTGCTCTTTGTGTCTGTGGACGCATGCTGATAAAATTCGGGACATCACTAAAAGACTAATTGATCCAACAGCCAGATGAGTGTTGGAGGCTGGAAGATGTGTTGGGATGTCCACTGAACGAGAACAAAGAGATGCACTGTGACGTTAAAGATGTGTTCGGCCTCTGTCACCTCTTTTTTTTTATAGATTTCAGCTTTTAGAATTTTTAGCACATTGAAGTTTCTGCAGATATGAAGCAGCCGACATAAATCTGTCTGTGGAAAATATTAATCTTCTGCAGGTATTTTAGTTATAACAACCTCAAGCGAGCTGCACATTTCTGTGTTTATATGAGCAGTATTCATTCTGTTTGGGAAACCCCACAGTTACTGGAGCATGTCATCATCACTCTAATGTTCCTTCACATTTGTGGAAATACAGAAAAAATTTGCAAATGGTTTTGTCTTTGTTTTGACTTATGTAGGATTGCTTCTGATTTGTGTCATCTAAACATTTCTAATAATTTCAGAGCACTTGAACTGTCCAACAGTCAAAATATATTGAAAAGTGAACGATGTAATAAATTCAAAAATCCACACCATGTTTACCAAGTGAAATATTCTGCTTCAGTCCATATTTGTTGGCTTTTAGTCTTTCAACAATTATATTTTCATTGTGGGAAAAAAATTATGTGCTCTCTGATTTCTGCAGAGACTTGATGGCGTGTTCTAGCAGGAATCTAACAGCGTGAGAAATTATATTCATATAACTGTGATAACAAACAGGAAACAGCTGTTACACTATGATAGTCTGTCCTGGTTCCACTGCAGACGCTGCCTGTACCTGGCTGCTTAGCTGTCAATATCTCTGCAGTACAGTACAAACAGTGCAGATAAACAGTTTTCAGCACTTTAATTATTTTCACGTTATTTCTTTTATAAATGGAATCATAGTCAATATACAAAATATATACAAGTCATTATGTCAAAGTGAAATCAGATTTCTACCAGTCTAAAGAAAATCAGTCCAATAGAGAATATGTGGCTGGACTTGAAAGTGTTCACGTCTGATCCTGTGCAACCTGACAGAACTGGAGCAGTTTTGTAAGTAAGAATGGAGTAAAAACTGACAGCTAGCTGCTGCTTCATCTGATTGGCCCTTGTATCCAGGGCTCTGTCTGATGAAATGTTGGCATGCTCAAGATTCATGCATGCTGCATGTAAACAAAATGATTTTTCTTATTCAAGAACCGGCTCTTTCGGCTCCCAAGTGGCTCCTCAGAATTTTTTGTTGCTTAAATCAATGTATTATCAAAAATAATGAAACATGATGTGTAAAATGAATTACTAATGTACAAAACATACATTATATAAGATGTTTATTATTTATGTGGCTTATTATACTCAACATGGAACAGAGTGCTACAAAAACTGTATTTCGCTGCAGCAGCCAGGGGCGCTGCCAGGGATTTTGGGCCCCATGAAAAGAAATATCACTGGGCCCCTGTATAGCCGGCCATAAGGCCGGCGAAAATTTGTTATGCTGTTTACATAAAACTGTGCATTTTAATTATATTTTTGACTATAATTTCCTATATGTGTGAAAAGAACAACATGACAGTTACTTGGTAGGGGAAGCACTGAACACTCAGAATACAATGGAATTTAGATTCATTGTCTGCAAGTCTGCAACTTTAATGGTTAAAACATAAAATTCTCTTAAATTAAATTACCTGAAAAATTCAAATGCATGACATACATGAATTATATAGAATTTCCTGTAATACCATTTGAAATAGCATCACCATCACCAGATTCAGGTTTCCTCCCACCATTCTGTTTTACTGTCAGTGATTTGTCAGTACCCCACTGCTCACTGTCTCCCTCTTGTAGCCCTGCATTTAGGTCTTATTTATCTCCAAAATTACTATTATAACAATACCACACAATTTCTCTTTCAAACATGCACATCACCCCCCACACACACACTTAGACCAGCCACTGCACTCAATGTAAAAACTGTATGCTGTCTTACATCATGTTTTTGTTGTTGTTTTTATTAAAGGTTGAATATGTAATATGCTTATTAAAAGCTATATTTATTCAAAAATCATACATCCATGGGGCGTTTAGAGGTGCACAGATTAAAAGTAATGTGTTTCCTTGAAAAATTAGATTTAGTCTGAAATAAATAATTTAAGAAATTTTGACGGGTTCGACAATGACTTCCTGTTTACGTCGTACCAGCCAGAGAGATAGAGTTAACAGAGTGGCGACACTCCCATAGACCTCCGTTGTAAAAAATGGCGGCGCTTTGTACCGCCTACTTCCGGGTTATGGAGCTCGGAATAGTTTCAAACACTGTCATTTGGGCGCTGGACCTCATTCACTTACATTGCGGCGCATCGAACAGTTCCAGAGGTAAGTTGCTGAAATATCGACCTCTTTTGAATTGTCAACTGTCTATATTGTATCAGAGGCCCTTTGTGATGCGTATACTGGTCTTCATTTGTACGTGCACGGCATAATTATCTATATTTTATCTTGGTTGTTAGAGCCAATTTTCAAGCATTGCCTGCTAGCTAGTTAGCTAGCGCGACGTCGCCAGCTGTGAAGGTAACGTAAGAGTCCGGTAATGAATCGCTAGCAACTTTTATATTAATGATGTTTGGTAACTAACAAGCAGAATTTACATGTATTATCAATGGGTTTTATTTATTTAGGCTTTTATCTGCTGAACCTGACCGTGTCAGCCATCATTAGTCGGTTATGTGTGTGATATAGGACTCGTTCTAGCTGCTAGCAATAGTAGAAATAAGGGGGCGTTTGTGATAAATATTTCATTTAATATTTCATTGAATTTTGGGACATACTACCTTTTTTATTACGTGACGTGTTGTTGGCTGCATTTAATGTTTTGTACTGTTCCGTGTTTACTTTAACATGGTTACTCTCATTACTTCATGTAGGCTACTGCGCTTTATTTTAAGCGGCTGCTGCTGGAGGTCACGGCGGCTGACGGTGATGGCGGTGGCTGCTGCAAATGGTCTGCGAATTGGCTGCTTATTTGGTCTATCTCCTGAGCTTTTTTTTTTTTCATGGTTGCGATGTCATGGATCACCTGCCCCTGGTTTTTGTTTTTCTTGTTCACACACACAAACACACATTCTTGTTGTCTGTCATTGTTTAATAAAAAATACTTTATTTGAAAACATGGATTTGTATCAGCCATCCTTACACTGATGTCTCAATAACTGTAACAGGAGTTACAAGTGTTTTGTTATTTGCTTAAGTTACTTGAGTTGAGTTACAGCTAACGTTACGAACCCAGAACCACAGAGAAAAATCTTAATAGCCCTGCAGTTACCTATGGACCCAAGCATGCAGGCGTAAATAAATAGTTTTGATAATATGTGTATGGCTTAATCTTAAATATTCTAGTAATATTCTTAGTTCTAACATGACGTTGTGGTCCTGGGGTGACCATGTTCATCAGAAGAAGTGAAGCTAGCTGCTAGGTGAATGCTGAATAGACCATGGCAGACCTCTGCTACCACGAAGGTAAGCTAATGGCTGAATCGGAATTTATAAGCCAAATCACGGTAATCAATAATACAGGCCAGTTGCACTAAAATGAAAATCATGAGACGATTATCATGACATGCATGATAATTAAAAGAAAAGTTAAACATGAACACTAAGCTTTTCCCTCCAAAAATGTAAAAGTTATCTAAGTAATACACAGCTTTTCGTTGTCACCGTGACTCTCCAAATGCAAAACTGACATTAACAAAAATGCAATAACACAATAACAGCTGAAAAAGTACTTGGATGTGTGTGTTTTTTAATATTTACCGCTCAAAAACGCAATCGCTGCTGTCTGTCCCATAGAAGAACATGACAGCCAGCCTGTGTTTTGGAACTATTGGGGCTTACATGAACCACGTGACCACCCCGGCGGCGACATCACAGAGTGTCGCAACTCTTTCTCTCTATGGCGCTGGTACCAGCCAAATAGCGGCCGGCATTGCGGGTTGCCAATTTCGCAACCTCGGCAAAGCTCGGCAAAGCTCGGCACAGCTAGGCTGACACTGGGTAAAATGGCGGAGTCTGCAAGCTCTTCAGAGCCCCAGCGAACGGTGCGTTATCTGTCCCAGCAGCTGAGTGACTGGAGAACAGCAAAAACCAGAGTAAATATTGGTGAAGCATACGCTCGATGGACTCAGGTAAAGGATTTCCACGGCATCAAAACACACGCGGAAATGGCGAACTTTCTCCTGGGTCGGTAAGCTAACTCGCTTGCTAACTTAGCTAACGTTACCTGTCAGTCAAACTCCTCTGCTATACTTATTTTCATTATATTACGTTGATCGTAGATATGAGAATACTGATCGTGACCCATCGACCTCCACACCCAGTAAACGGAGGAAACGGAGGCAGCTCAATCCTCCTGCCCTGTCCAAACCTGGCAACCCGACCGCTGGAATTACCTTTTTGTTGTCGCGACTACGATCTTGAGACACTAGATGGCGGCATTCGGCTCATATTCCATATTCCACCTTTAAGTTTGTTATATACGTTTATATTTTGTTAAAAAAAATCTATTAAAAAAAAATAATAATAATTTATCTCTAAAACTGTACGTGGTGGAATTAGAGGTGGGGTGGAAAAACATAAATGAGGCTCTATGGTCGTTGCAATTTAATATTGTTAACGTTTCTCTGATTGGATTGAGAGCAATCACTTAGTCTGCAAGCACCAGAAAATTTCTCCTCTTTTCCTAATGCAAAGCAAGCGGTGAGAGTCCCAAACTACTGACCAAACATAGTATGTCAGTGAGTTTATAGTTCAGTTTCAGTGATAGCTAAATTTCAACAAAACAAAATAAAGTTATAGGCTATATGCTTTTTAAACCATTTAAATCATTCTGAAATAAATACAGACTATGTGTTTTTATTTCAGAATGATCTTTATTCATTAATTTCAATTTATCTTTTTTTCCATAATAATAGATTAATTCAACACAGAGCTGCTCACCTCCTTCCTCAGTTGTGGGTAGGCCTACTGGGGCTGGTTCAGGTGTAGGTGGGGGTACTGGGGCTGGTTCAGGGGTAGGTGGGGGTACTGGGGCTGGTTCAGGGGTAGGTGGGGGTACTGGGGCTGGTTCAGGGGTAGGTGGGGGTACTGGGGCCGGTTCAGGGGTAGGTGGGAGTACTGGGGCTGGTTCAGGGGTAGGTGGGGGGTACTGGGGCCGGTTCAGGGGTAGGTGGGGGTACTGGTGCCGGTTCAGGGGTAGGTGGGGGTACTGGGGCTGGTTCAGGGGTAGGTGGGGGGTACTGGGGCCTGTTCAGGGGTAGGTGGGGGTACTGGTGCCGGTTCAGGTGTAGGTGGGGGTACTGGGGCTGGTTCAGGGGTAGGTGGGGGTACTGGGGCTGGTTCAGGGGTAGGTGGGGGTACTGGGGCCGGTTCAGGGGTAGGTGGGAGTACTGGGGCTGGTTCAGGGTAGGTGGGGGTACTGGGGCCGGTTCAGGGGTAGGTGGGGGTACTGGGGCCGGTTCAGGGGTAGGTGGGGTACTGGTGCCGGTTCAGGGGTAGGTGGGGGTACTGGGGCTGGTTCAGGTGTAGGTGGGGGTACTGGGGCTGGTTCAGGGGTAGGTGGGGGGTACTGGGGCTGGTTCAGGGGTAGGTGGGGTACTGGTGCCGGTTCAGGGGTAGGTGGGGGGTACTGGGGCTGGTTCAGGTGTAGGGGGTGGGGGTACTGGGGCTGGTTCAGGTGTAGGTGGGGGTACTGGGGCTGGTTCAGGGGTAGGTGGGGGTACTGGGGCCGGTTCAGGGGTAGGTGGGGTACTGGTGCCGGTTCAGGGGTAGGTGGGGTACTGGGGCTGGTTCAGGTGTAGGTGGGGGTACTGGGGCTGGTTCAGGGGTAGGTGGGGGCACTGGGGCTGGTTCAGGGGTAGGTGGGGGTACTGGGGCTGGTTCAGGAGTAGGTGGGGGCACTGGGGCTGGTTCAGGTGTAGGTGGGGGGTACTGGGGCTGGTTCAGGAGTAGGTGGGGGTACTGGGGCTGGTTCAGGAGTAGGTGGGGGGTACTGGGGCTGGTTCAGGAGTAGGTGGGGGTACTGGGGCTGGTTCAGGGGTAGGTGGGGGCACTGGGGCTGGTTCAGGTGTAGGTGGGGGTACTGGGGCTGGTTCAGGTGTAGGTGGGGGTACTGGGGCTGGTTCAGGTGTAGGTGGGGGTACTGGGGGCTGGTTCAGGAGTAGGTGGGGGTACTGGGGCTGGTTCAGGGGTAGGGGGCTCACGGGGCTCACAGACAGCTGCGGCTGCTGCACTTGACGTGTCTGTTCAAACATGCATCATTTTTGACAGGAGGGGTGGTCAACTGATTAAATATGGGCAGCTATGGAATTAGATTTGTGCCAAAAGAAACAAACAAAACCTCTTAAATGTCAAACAAAAACAGGAATTTGAGAGAACATAAAACTCATTTCAAAAATAAAACTTAGAACTGCAATCAAATAATTTGTCAAATAGTGTAAAATATTGGTCTTTTACTCTTCTAATAATGCATTATTTTGTTTACGGTTCCCTCTGCTGGTCTCTCTCCGCTCAGACTTTTGCGCTGACTCTCAGCTTGGCGCTCTCTCTGCAGCTCCGTCTCGTTTGCGCTCCCTGACTTTTTGTTTGCAGTTTTGGCACAAACCTCTCGGGTGGGCGGGCCTTTTCAGCAGAGCGTTCCCATTGGCTAATTAGATTTTGACTGACACAGCTCAGTACCTATGGGTAGGTAGCTAGCGCGCTAAACGACCCCAGCTTTAAAACGGAGAGAAGAAGAAGATGACGACGACAATGAAGAACAACAGTAACAACCCACAACAAGAAAAACTAATGCAGTGTAAGTAGTTATGACATACATATATTGTTCTTTAGTGTCGTTGTCTTCGTCGTCATCTCTTCTTCTCTCCGTTTTAAAGCCGGGGTCATTTAGCGCGCTAGCTATCTACACATAGGTACTGAGCTGTGTCAGTCAACAACTAATTAGCCAATGGGGACGCTCTGCTGAAAAGGCCCGCCCACCCGAGAGGTTTGTGCCAAAACTGCAAACAAAAAGTCAGGGAGCGCAAACGAGACAGCGCTGCAGAGAGACCGCCAAGCTGAGAGTCAGCGCAAAAGTCTGAGCGGAGAGAAACCAGCAGAGGGAACCGTAAACAAAATAATGCATTATTAGAAGAGTAAAAGACCAATATTTTACACTATTTGACAAATTATTTGATTGCAGTTCTAAGTTTTATTTTTGAAATGAGTTTTATGTTCTCTCAAATTCCTGTTTTTGTTTGACATTTAAGAAGTTTTGTTTGTTTCTTTTGGCACAAATCGAATTCCATAGGCAGCTTGCTAAACGTGAACATTGAAATCTAAAAATCCAGAGTTTCCTTTAAAATATGAGCTAATATGAGAAGAAAAGTGAGCTAGCTTAAAAACCACAAGGTTAAGATAAACAACAGACTAATGTGTTCCAGAACTTTCCACCACATGAACCAAACCCACCTTGTTTCTGGAAAAACTGGGTGACATACTGACGCCCCTTTGCTTCTCTCTCTTGCCTAATCTTTTTGTCTTTCCTTTTTTGGCTACCCGACTTCTGGGGTATTTTGCCTTCTCTCGGTCTCCTTACTGACTGATACACCGCACCGCGCAGCAGTTCAGTTGATTCGATGGAAGGACCGAACCATTTTACGTAGGGGGGGGGGGCTTGAGAAATGTTTCCAAAATAAACTTAGTGTTATTATCAGTGCATTAAGTGATGCATATTTATGATTATAAACTGACAAATTAGTGTCATATTATTTTTGTCAGTATTATAATTTTATTAGGGGCCTTTCTGGGCCCCTGTCAATGATGGGCCCCTAGAATCCTTCCCCTTATCCCCCCCTTTTCGGCGCCCCAGGCAGCAGCAACAGATGCAGCAGACAAACTGACACCTTCATCAGCAGCAGTTTCACTTGCTGTCTTTTTTCTTTAAACTGCACTGATGGATGTTCAGTTCTAATGTGCCTGTGCAGGTTATCTGTAGAGCCTGCCGCAGGTGAGATTTTAACCTTTCATACTGTGCACTCAATTTTACTGTTTCATGCCATCACTCATTTTCTCACCTTTCCAGCGTGCTGTCTCTCCAGCGTCTGTTCTCTCTCTCTCTCTGTCTGTCTGTCTCTCTCTCTCTCTGTCTGCCTGTCTGTCTCTCTCTCTCTGTCTGTCTGTCTGTCTGTCTCTCTCTGTCTGTCTCTCTCTCTCTCTGTCTGTCTGTCTCTCTCTCTGTCTGTCTGTCTCTCTCTCTGTCTGTCTCTCTCTCTCTCTGTCTGTCTGTCTCTCTCTCTCTGTCTGTCTGTCTGTCTGTCTGTCTCTCTCTCTCTCTCTCTCTCTCTGTCTCTCTGTCTGTCTGTCTGTCTCTCTCTCTCTCTCTCTCTCTCTCTCTCTCTGTCTGTCTGTCTGTCTGTCTCTCTCTCTCTCTCTCTGTCTGTCTCTCTCTCACTCTCTGTCTGTCTCTCTCTCTCTCAATTCAATTCAATTCAATTCAAATGGCTTTATTGGCATGACGTAACATCGTACATATTGCCAAAGCAAGCATTACAATTTATAATAATCACAATAAAGGAAAAAAGTATTTACAATGAATTCACAGATAATCGGTAGAATTAAAATTAATAATAAATAAATAAAAATAAAAATACAGTAAATCACTCAATTTGTGTCAACTAAAAAAATATCATTTAAAGTCATTAAAAGGTTACAATATAACAAACAATAAATGTGTGTGTCAGCTGATAGTGTGTGTGTGTCCCTGGCTGTCTCTCAGTGTGTGGCAGGCAGAAACATACACTGCTGCTAATGTGCTGCTCTTTGATTCTTCCCCGAGTAGGATCGGCAGTTTTTCCTCATCAGATAGTTTAGAGAAGGAACCTTTTGTTACAATTTCAAATTTAGGGAGATAGAATTCTCTAATATATTTAAATTTTTCACATTTGGTGAGGAAGTGTAACTCTGTCTCAGGTTCATTGAGACTGCAGTGACAGCACAGCCTCTGCTCTGCAGGGAGCCAGGTTTTCCAGGTGCCTCCCTGTTTCAGTAGCAAGGCTGTGTTCACTCAGTCTGTACTTTGTCAAGGTTCGTTTTAGCTGAAGATCAGTCACCGTGCTCAGATAATCTGCTGTGGTGTAGGGTCGATTTAGAGCCAGATAGCATTGCATTTTGCTCTGTGTTTTTGTTTGTGTTTGCCAGTAGGCGATGTAGTTTTGTTTTGATTGTTTAGTGATTAGGTTGGGTGTGATTGGTGAGCTGGTGTGTTCCTGGGCTGTGTTAGAAGGGTTTGTGCAGGTTTGTGATCTCAGCCTCTCAACCAGTTGGGTAAGGGGGTTCCTGCTGCTCATGTCTTGGCATTGCAGGGCTTGATAATGATAAGAGAGGGGGTCACTTAGTTTTAGATGTGTCCAAAAGTTAATTGCTCTTTTTTGTATTTTTATAATTAGTGGGTATTTGCCTAATTCTGCCCTGCATGCATTGTTTGTGGCTTTCCTCTGGACATGTAGAAGAATTTTACACAACTCTGCATGCAGGGTCTCAATGGGATGTTTATCCCACTGAGTGAAGTCATGATTTGTAAGTGGACCCCACACCTCACTGCCATAGAGTGCGATTGGTTCAATAACGCATTCAATTAATTTGAGCCAAATTCGTGTTGGTATTTCAGTTTGTATATGTTTCTTTATGGCGTAGAAAGCCCGGCGTGCTTTATCTCTCAGCTCATGAACTGCATCATTAAAATGTCCAGTTGAATTTAGTTTTATCCCCAGATAGGTGTAGTTTGTGCAGTATTCTACTTGTTGTGTGCCAATTTTAAACTTAGGTTGAATGTCCTGAGTTTTGGATCTTTTTTGGAAGATCATTATTTTGGTCTTTTTGGGGTTTACTGTCAGGGCCCAGGTCTGACAGTAATGCTCTAGCAGATCCAAACTCTGCTGTAGACCCTGTGCTGTCGGGGACAGCAGAACCAGGTCATCTGCAAAGAGGAGGCATTTCACCTCCTCATTGTGGAGACTTACACCAGGTACAGATGACTTTTCTAGGGTAGTTGCCAATTCATTAATGTAGATATTGAAAAGTCCATGGCTGAGGTTACAGCCCTGGCGGACGCCTCGTCCTTGGGTGAAGTATTCTGTCCTCATTTTGCCTATTTTTACGCTGCACATATTGCCCGAATACATTGATTTGATAATATCATATGTTTTACCCCCTATACCACTCTCAATAATTTTGTAAAATAATCCATCATGCCAAATGGAGTCAAAAGCTTTTTGGAAGTCAATAAAACAGGCAAACAGTTTGTGTTTATTTTGGTTTATATGTTTATCTATTAGGGTATGTAGGGTGTAGATATGATCGGTTGTGCGTTGTTTTGGTATGAATCCAATTTGGCTTTTGCTCAAGACATTGTGTTTGGTAAGGAAGTTCATAAGTCTGATGTTCATAATGTTACAGAAAACCTTCCCCAGATTACTGTTCACACAGATGCCTCGGTAATTATTAGGGTCAAATTTGTCTCCGTTTTTATAAATTGGGGTTATAAGTCCACGATTCCAGATCTCAGGGAAAAAACCTACACTCAGAACCAAATTGAATAGTTTTAATATGGCCGATTGGAATTTTTTGTCTATGTTTTTTAGCATCTCATTCATTATGCCATCAGGCCCACAAGCTTTTTTAGATTTGAGGGTCTGCAGTTTCTTTTGGAGTTCTTGCTCAGTAATTGGTGAGTCTAATGGATTCTGATTATTTTTTATAGCTAGTTCTAGCTTAGTCAGCTTTTCGTGAATGTAAGATTGCTCTGTGTTTGCATTAATTTGAACAGAGTGATACAGTGTTTTAAAATGAGTGGTCCATACGTCACTGTTTTGTATCGCCAGTTCCTCATGTTGAGGTTTGTTTAGGCTTTTCCAGTGTTGCCAAAAGTTGTTTGTGTCAATTGCCTCTTCAATTCTTGTTAGTTGCTGCCTGTTATATTGTTGCTTTTTGAGTCTGAGTGTACGTCTGTAGAGTTTTAGGGTCTCACAGTAAAGGATGCGTAGATCAGCATTGTGGGGGTCTCTGTGTTTTTGGTTTGATAGCGTTCTAAGGTTTTTTCTGATCATTTTACAATCTGTATCAAACCAGTTTTTATTTGTTAAGGTTTTTGGTTTGTTTTTGGTCAATTTTAGTTGTGCTTCTTTTGCTGTTTGTCTAATTATATTGTTCATATTGTTAACTGCCAGATTGAGGTTTTCTTTATTACAAGAGGAAGTATAGTTCAAAAAGTTATCTAAAAGTGTTTGGATTTTGGGGGTATCAATTGCTCTCTGGTATTGTTCTGTGCTGTTTTGGTCCCATCTGTATGAATTTCTGATGTTGTACAGCTTACTGGGTTGTGTGTGTATCAATTTAATGTCTGATCTTTTAATAAACAGGGTAATTTGGCTGTGATCAGACAGAGGAGTCAGCGGTTTAACAGTGAATGAGCTGAGAGAGGAAGGTTCAAGGTCTGTGATCATATAGTCTACAGTACTATGGCCAAGAGGTGAGCAGTAGGTGAATCTACCCAGGCTGTCCCCTCGTACCCTACCATTGACAAAGTACAGACCGAGGCTCTGGCAGAGCTGCACCAGCTCTCTTCCATTCTTGTTGATGACCTGGTCACTATTGTTCCTGCGGGGCAGAGTGAAAGTGTTAGATATATTTCCATCTGTGATGTATTTGTCCACTTGTGGATCTGTGAGGTCATTAAGTGTTCCTGTGCGTGCATTCGTGTCCCAGCAGATGAGCACATTTCCCTGGGCCTGGAAATGGTTTACCTCTGTCTCTAGTGTGAGGAAGGTGTCTTCTGAGAAGTAGGGTGATTCGGAGGGAGGGATATATATTGCACAAATAAATAATTCCTTATCTGTTAGTGAGAGCTCTTTCTTTAGTCTTAACCAAATGTAGTTTTTTCCCATTTTTAGGGGATCAATATGAATATGCAGATCAGATTTGTACCAAATGATTAATCCTCCAGATTCCCTACCTTTATTAGTGTTGCCGTGTTTTTGAGATGGTACTATAATTTCTCTATAATTGTTGGGACAGTGGGTAACAGTATCAGCTTTACACCATGTTTCCTGTAGAATGATGATATCAGTATCTATAAGGTTTGCTCTAAATTCTGGTGCCAAACTCTTCAGCCCGAAGGTTGAAGATTTTAGGCCCTGTATATTCCACATGCATATTGAAAGGGATTTCATTGTATAAGACAGGTGACAGGGAGAAAAGCAAATAGTTGAAAACAATTGAAAACAATTGGACTGTCAAGAGAGTCAAACACTGAATTGTATAAATGTAGCATGTATGTACAATATCTAAGTATTTTTTCAATAAAATATTAATAGGCATTCTTTACCTTTTCAGAGGTTGTGTGTGAGTGTGTGTGTGTGTGTGTATGTGTGAGTGTGTGTGTGTGAGTGTGTGTGTGCGTGTGTGAGTGTGTGCATGTGTGTGTGTGTGAGTGTGTGCGTGTGTGTCTGGACACTAGTTCAGTTTGTTGCAGATGTACTGAAGGAGTTGTTTAATGTCGTTCATCCCTTCTCGGTCCACTCGTCCTTGGAGCGCCTCTGCGTAGCTGCGTGGAGCCTGGTGTGACTCTGTCTGCTGTGACTGTGGGACGGGGTTGGGTGGGGACCGCGGACCCCGCTCTTGGTTCTGGTAGACTCTCTGGTTTGGTGTGGGGTAGTAGCCTGAGTCAGGGCCTGTCTGCCTTTGCTGCTGGAAGTGGTGGTATGGTGGAGGTGGGGGTCTGTGGTGTGGGCCGGGTCTGGGTGGGTGTCTGGGAGGTCTTTTGCTCCAGATGGGGTCTGGTGTGTAATGAGGTTCCCTGCTAGGTCCTCTGGCTGCTCCTCTGGTTGGTGTGAGATGGAGGCTTTGACGGCCCAGTGCCACATCCTTCAGTGATTTGGTAAATATGCCCACGGCCTGCTTTTTTAAATGGGAGTGGTCAAACAGGTGCTCAGGAGTTATGGCTGGATGATGTGCAACATGCACATTAGGGAGCGAGGCACAACCTCTGGTGATGTCTCTGTTCACCCTGTGGATGGTTCTGGGGTGAAAGTCTCTCCGGGGTAGCAGGGTAGAGATGGTGATATGCGAGTTTGGAAAGGACGTCGCTGCTTCTTCTGCTACCTTGGTGACCAGACTACCAACCTTTTCCTGCTCCTCACGCAGGTTGTTGGTGCCAGTGTGGATCAGAATGTGGCCTGGTGTGCCAAACTCGGGGTGGGAAAAGATTTGGAGTGCAGCCTCAGTTGTGGGGCACCAGATCTTTGACACTTTCTTATTGGGGAAGAGCTTTTGTTCTTGGATGAATTTGCCGTTTGAGTCAATAAGAATAGCAACCTCTGTGTCTTTTTTCAGGGTGCTGGTCTGACGTTGTGAGGTGCTAGATGGGGAGGGGGGGGCAGGGGGCTGGAGGTCTTTCCTCTGTTGCATCTTCACTGAGTGGTGGGGGCTCAGTAGTTGGAAGGCTGGGGGGCATTTCTACAGTCTGTGTTCTGTGCTGTAGTTGTAGTTCCACCATGACGGCTGATAATTCCCTCATCATCTCGTCTCTCATCTGCGCTATTTCTCTTCTCACGATGTCTTTTGTTTCTCTCAGCTCTGTGGTGAGGGTCTGTTTATCCTTCTGCAGGTTGGAGATCTGTTCCCTGAGTTCTTGTGTAGTAGTGTCCATCTGGTGCTTATATTGGCCGAGTTGTTCCTGGAGGTCAGGGTGTGTTGTGGTGCTGGTGGAGAGTAGCTGTTCTCTCAGCTCGGTCAGCTCCACCTCTAGCAGAGCCAGTCTGTCTCTCAGGAGGCTGATGGTGTGCTGCTCTGGATGCTGCTTGTTCAGCTCAGGTATGGGGAAGCTTTGAGTACTGCCATGGACCTGGCTGTCTGCTGTTGTGGTGCGTATGGTGGTGGGAGAGCTCAGAGTGCTTCCTGTGTCCTTTTTAGATGCTGCTGTCTTCTTCAGAGTAAGAAAGCTCTGTACAAAGGAACCAAGGGCAGCTTCATTGCCTTGCACCATGACTGTGCCATTTTGGTAGAAGTTGATGGTCAGTATCCTTCTCTCTTGGCACTTATCTTCATCCTCAAAGATCTGAATTTGTCTCCCCTTGCAGATTCCTCTCTTGATGTAGAAGCTGTAGTGCTTTGATATGGCTGTATGCCATGCAGTGATATGCTCAGTGTAAAACAGCAGATTGTTAATAACATCAGTGTTATTAAAGCGGTCAGTATATAAAGTCTCTGGGTATTCTCTTTGGATTCTATGTTTGAACTTTATTCTTCCATTTTCTGATTTTATATCCTCAGGGTACTCAAAAAACTGGAGGAGTAATGTGTCCCTTACTGCTGCTGCTGTAGTTTCAGTGACCATGTTGCTATGGCAACCAAACAACAACCAAGCCAATGATGCTAGCTAGTTAGCTAGCAAAAACACACAAAATAAAAATAACAATTAATCAAAATAAGATAAAAATAAAAAGCAGTTTTTTAGCTTGTAACTATTAAGCAAGTAAGCTTCTTGTCTTTTCTTGCTGTCAGGTCAGTGTTATTTTCCCACCTGGTTCCTTGTGGGGAGCTGAGGCTCGAAGAGCAGTTGGCAGTTGGTTAGCTATCTAGCAGCATTTGTCAGTTGGCAACCAAACAACAAACAAGCCAATGATGCTAGCTAGTTAGCTAGCAAAAAAATTTAAATAAACAAATAAAAATAGTGATAATGATAATAATAATAAAAACAAAAAGGCAGTTTCTTAGCTTGTAACTATTAAGCAAGTAAGCTTCTTGTCCTTTCTTGCTGTCAGGTCAGTGTTATTTTCCCACCTGGTTCCTTGTGGGGAGCTGAGGCTCATAGAGCAGTTGGCAGTTGGCTAGCTATCTAGCAGCATTTGTCAGTTGGAAAAATAAAAATATAGCCTAGCTACACTTTCCAAAATAAAATTAAAAAACAAAAAAAAACAAAAAATATATAGAAAAGTATCTCTATCTCATTTTTGAAGGAATTCCACTTGTTCTTGATGTTTTGTATCTCTCTTGAGTTGAGGCTCATAGAGCAGTCTCTCTCTGTCTGTCTGTCTGTCTGTCTCTCTCTCTGTCTGTCAGTCTGTCTGTCTGTCAGTCTGTCTGTCTCTCTCTCTCTCTCTCTCTCTCTCTCTATAAGCCTCTAAGAGCCGCTTTGTTCGCGACCGACACATCACCAGTGTCAGGCAGTCTTTTGCGATGTGTTTATCGCACATGTTCATATCGCGATGACGATTAAAATTCAATGTATGTATGTACAGGTGTGATAAACATAATAACCTGTGAGGGATGAAGACTCTGAGATATAAACAGTGTGAACACGTGCAGCAGGACAGAAGGACAAATATACAACGCAGGTATCAGAGCAGAGTACCGTCACTGAGACGTTATATAGAGAATAAACAGCTGCAGGTTTGATGTGAACACAAATCAAATCAAATCAATTGTATTTATATAGCCCAAAATCACAATCACATTACCTCAGTGGGCTTTACAATCTGTACAGTGAACAACATCCTCTGTCCTTAGACCCTCGAAAAAACCTTTTAACAGGGTAAAAAAAACAATGGAAGAAACCTCAGGAAGAGCCACAGAGGAGGATCCCTCTTCCAGGACGGACAGACATGCAATAGATGTTGCGTGTACAGAAAAGAGCAACAATTCACAGTTTCCAAGTTACATCAACAGAAAGTCTGATACAAGTTATGTAAAGTGAGTGGATCCAGGAGACGACCGAGCAGGACGAGGCATCACCAAGCGGAGCCCGAGCCAGACGACCTCCTGTCCACCATGATGACCTGGAAGAGGGCAGGACACACAAGATAATTAGTAATAGACAGAGAGAGGCATCAAGATTTACAGAAATATAGATATGAGGAGATAGTGAAGCAGAGGAGAGCAATGATCCAGCAGAGCCCGGGGTGTGACGATCCAGATCAGTCAGTATTTCAGGGCAGCAGGAGCCCAGAAATGGTAGATGGTCCCAGGGGGCCGTGGTCCATCAGAAGGGAGCCTGAAAGAAAGAGGGGAGGAGGAGAAAGAGAAGGAGGAGAGAGAAGAGGAGGAGGAGAGAGAGGAGGAGGAGAGAGAAGAGGAGGAGGGGGAGGAGGAGGAGAGAGAGAAGGAGGGGGAGGAGAAGCTATAGAGAGTGTAGAGAGTGACACAGCTTGCAGCTTGTGGGAACAGAAAACAAAAACAAAGGTTAGAGAAATGTGGTAATTTTCTTGTTCGTGTTTAGACTCTGGCTGCAGCATTCTGAACCATCTGAAGACTTTTAGTGCTCTCACATGGAAGACCTGAGAATAAGGCATTGCAGTAATCCAGCCTAGACGAAACAAAGGCATGAATCAGGATCTCTGCATCCGCGGTGGACAGTGTTCACACTATAGATCACATATATACAGTATGTACAATTAGGGCTGGGCGATATGGACCAATAGTCATATCCCGATATATTTAGGCTGAATATCGATATACGATATATATCCCAATATTTTTATTGCAAATTGAGAGCAAATGTTCAGTCAAAGTAAAAGCCAAATATGACATGTGGGTGGGAATTTTGTCATTTTAGGGGCAAGTCCATTTGGCCTTCACTTTTTTTGTTTTCAGGGGCACCAAGGCCACATGACAGGGCACAAAGGCCACTGGGTAAAATTTGTTGATTTACCTTTCAGACTGATACCATAACATCCTAATGTATAATAACACATGGATTATGTATCAAAACTTTTTTTAAATACCAATATCAAGTTGATGTTACAGTTACGTTTTAAGTAGGGTTAGGGTGAGGTGGGTTTTGTGACACCACACTGAATATTAGTGTTACTGAATATTTCTCCCAATAGAAATTCACCAAAATTATGGCAAAGCACATTTTTTCCCAAACAAAAAAAATGTAGAACAACCAGCAGGAGACCACTGATGTGTGAAGTGATTTTGGTGACACTACACTCTGAATAATAGTGAAGTTATTGAATATTTTTTGTAGTTTCTCTTTTCAGTGTTGCACTTTGTAGACGGTCCCTGCGCCCTCGTCTCACAGCTGGCTGACCATACAGACCAGAGTTAATGTCCAGACGCTCGTTTTGATTAACATACGGTTGTAGCTCGTTGTCTTCCTTACTACCGTAGTAAAGAGCCGTCAGTTGTGTTTTAACAAGGTTTCAGTTATGAGTTATTGATCCGGGAAGTTCGAATCTGTGAATATATTTCCAACTTTACCGAACTCACACAGTCCAGTTTAACGTTAATCCTGTCCGTTCATACGTTGATATTTAGTAAATATATGTAAAAAGGCCCCGACACACTGACAAGTTTGCCAACACTTAACTTCCATCTTTTTGTGCTTCTTCCTCTGAGGTGTGCTGTGCATGAATTTCAGGCGTGGTGACGTCACGTTGAGGCCATTAGTAGTTGGGGGGGGGGGTCACCGACAACAGCTCGGAGGAGGAATCACTAAAAGAAGTGAGTTATCGGTTGGCCAACTTGTCAGCGTGTCGAGGCCTTCTTCCGTATATCTACTGAATATCAACGTATTGACGGACGGGATTAACGTTAAACTGGACTGTGTGGTGTTCAGCAGCGGCCCGCTGACACTTTATTTGGGACGTTGGACTGTAAATATCTCTTTGACGACAGTTAGCAGCAGGATGTGAGGAAGAAGTTCTGGTGTGAGGTTCGTCCTCCACCTTCTTCTTCAACATGAGAACATCTCTGGATCTTTGTTTCTGTCTGCTGACTCTGTGTGGAATAACACCTGTACTGTACGGTAAGAAAGATGATCATTACCAGTACATAACGATGTTCACATTAGCGTTAGCTTAACCCTTTAAGGTACGCACCAAGAAAAAAGCAAAGGAAAAATGATTTCTTTGCATTTTTTATTCAATTATGATAACAATAACAACAATCAATAGTTTTTTTTTAATTAGACCCTACCGTATTTCAGATATAGTCCTCTACCAAACGGTTGAGACGTCTGTTCAAGTCACATTAAGTGCAATTTCTTGACCAATAAAAAATCTGATTTTTTTTTTATGCCCTTATTCTGCTCTCTCTCTTTCTGCTATTGATGGCTCCAAACACATCAAGTGTGTGTGTGTGTGTGTGTGTGTGTGTGTGTGTGTGTGTGTGTGTGTGTGTATGTGTACTGGTGCAAAACTTCACACAAGATTTGATTAGAACTTTTTCGGTATTTTTGGGTTAGGGTTAGGGTCTTTTTCATTTTAATGTCAGTGGGAGAAAAAGAAAACCTCCACTAAGCTCTACAGACACTGTTATGAATATGGTCAGACTACTTTAAACCACTTTGCAGTAAGGTCTTCTCTGTAGAGTTTTAAAGACGATATCAAACAAATACAACAAATATTTTTGGTGGTCATGCAACAGCACAAATTGGTTTTGGTGGTGATGCAAGGTTTTGACCTGCGAGTTTTGAGAGTTGAGAGATTTGTGACATTTAGTGTGTTTGGAGTGTGTAGTTAGTGTGTTATATAGTGTTTAGTGTGTAGTGGAGTCGTTTTTTTGTTTAATGAGTCAAAACAATGAGGAGACTGCTGAATGTGGAGCAGGCAGTGCAGCTCTTCATTGAGCTGGAGAAGCTTGTGCGGACCTGAGCCTGAGGCATTACCTGGAAGCCACAGTAGGTGGCGCTCTGTACTGTGGGGTGCAGGAAATTGTTAAATAGAACAGCAGGTAATTACTCAGCAGGTGTGCTGCTGACTGTGGAAGCACACAGTTTTTGACCGTCATCATGATCGTTTTATTATTGCGTTGTGGCAAACGTGAGCCCTTTGTTTGATTTGCATTCAGATGACAGAGTTAATGTAAGTGTGTGCACAGTTCAGCTGAGGTTGCTTATTTGTTAAGAGCGCGAAACCATGAAGAAACGTTTGGTGAGTGCATATGAAGCTCACAAATTTTATACATTCATTGGACCTGGAAGACGACGCGTCAACTACTACAAGTACCAGTACAGCAGCCCCTCAGTGGCTTAGGTTCATTTTGTTGTTTTATTTTGATAAGAACAAGTCACTACAAAGAAGATGCCTTGTTTTTATACACTACCACCTACTACTCTGCTAGGCCTCCTCATTGTTGTACACTGCTGTGGTTAAATAGTTCAATGTGAGAATGAATTTGAGATGAATAGTGATGTGTTATAATTCATCATTAGTAATTATTAGACATGTTATTTGCTTCAAACTGTGACTTTTCTAAAAGCTACTAACAGCAGTCAGTGATGAGTTCAGGAAGGTTTTCTTGAGACTGTGGTGGACGGACCTCAGGTCCTTTGGGCAGTACTGGAACATATCATGAATTATGTGAACATAAACAGGTTGGTCCAGTCATCACAATAGTATACAGCTATGGCTGTACATGAGAGATCTGTCATGAAATTAGAAGATGTGAAAATATTTGTTTTTTGGATCACAATGAAACTGTTGAAGGACAAATTAATTTTGCGTCCCACAAACGACCAAAACCACCTAAAATATTCCACAAAGAAGTCAGTAAAGTTACAGTCATAGTCTCTGTGTTGTTCTCCATTGTGGTCGACTGTGCTACGACCTGATGATGTATGTACAAGAGGTTGGGCAGCTGATGCTCAGGGGTAGAGCCAGCGTCTTATTATTGGAAGGTTGCTGGTTCCATTCCCCTGGTCTGCATGTCCAAGAGCAAGATACTGAACCCCAAAGATAAATGCTCTAAAATGTAAATATAAAAATTGTTTAAAATGCAACAATGCTCAGGCCCGGTTGGGGGACGGAGCAGTATGAGTGCAGGACAGCAGTGGACTGGGGAGGAGGGACAATTGTGCTTCAGCACTATACGGAGCAACTGGGCCCAGTGAGAGTGGACCCAGTTCTACTTTGATTTAATCTAACATGTTTGTGCTCATTGTTAGACTGCAAACACACTGATTCAGTGATCACAACTTCAAATGCCTTCACTTCATTCTCTGTGATTTCTATTTATACAACGATACAAACAGAACTTGATCACCAACATTGAACAGAATCACAGACACTGAGCTCAGATTTCAGCTGAGAGTCTCCTGTTTACAATATTCTTGATCTTGTTAATGTAGAGAAATGTGTTTGTGTTGTGTTAATAACGGTGTGTGTGATAATATGCACATGTTTCTAAACTCTAACCTCTCTGAGTAAGAAGTCAGAGTGTAAAGAAAGGCTGCAGGTTGTCCAGCGATGTGAATATCTCTTTGGACAGTGTGAGGTTCTGTCAGCCTGCAGGTCAGCAGGTCAGAAGCAGCTCCACACACATCAGAAAATATCTCTCTTCAAATGTTTCTGAACACAGTTTTCATATCCAGGTCATCCAGGTCTGATGATGTCATCACTGAAATAACGCTGAGGTTGCATTAGTCACACAAACTGATTTATCAAAGCTTCATTTGTGTCACTTCCAACATTGTAGTGACACAAAGCAGGTTGTAAATCTAGTGTGAGCCTCACATTGTGCTTCTCTGCTTCTCTGCTGTCTTCTCTCTATAACACAGTGTGTTTCAGTCAGTGAAGGATAAAAACAACATGCCATGATGACATCACTGGTGCCTCAGTTATACTTAATGTCTCACAGTCCAGTAGTAAATGCTGTTCTGCCCTTAATAAGCTGTTGTTCATATGATGTTCTCAGGTGCATCTCCAAAGCCCTGCATCACAATACTGGATCAAACAAAGGACTGGTCTCTGCTGCAGTGTGAAGTTCAAGGAGCTTCTCCAGAACCTAAAGTGGAGTGGCAGGACAGCTCTGGAAACATCCTTCCTGCTGAGGAGCGTCAGGTCTCAGAGAGAGGAGGTCGTTACTACGTTACCATCAACACCACTGTGACCAAAACTGACCACTACAGCTGTGAAGTCACTCAGGAGGAAATTAGCCATCAGATTCATTCTGAGACCTTCGTGTTTATCAGTGGTGAGATTTGTGTCTTGATGTTTTACTCCCAAAATTGTGTTTTTCTGTGTCCATCCTCTGTCATCTACAGTAACACTTTGAGTTTTACATGAACTCTTTGTGACGTGTTTCAGAGAACTCATCCACCAAAGTGGTCATTGGATGGCTGTTTGGTGGAATCGTTATAGGAGCTGTAGTTCTCGTCGTAGTTCTTGTTGTGCTTATGGCTACAAAGTGCATCACAGTGACCTCTATTCGAGGTAAGTTAATGTTATGTATTGTATGAATATATCAACACATCATGTGCAGACATCAACATTACAGAAACACTGTGTGATACAATCACATCCAGTTTGTTTTTGTTTCCTCAGATTTCAACCCTTCTGTTTAATTACATCAGGCCTCTGGTTCTAATACTGAACGTTTAAATGGATCGTTGCCTAACACTAGTGCTGGGCGGTATGACCAAAAATGTATATCACTGTATTTTTCAAAATTCCTACGGTTTCACGGTATATGACGGTATTTTTTTTCATGCATAATCAGGTGTTCACAGCATTTTCTACTGGTTGAGAGAACAATTACTAGCCCCTTTTAGATAGAAAAGGCGGCACATTTGCTGCAAGGTAAAGGCAGCACTCTATCCATCTATAAGGGAGGTGTAATTTTCCTCTCTCAACCAGTTTCTCATTCCTTCTTCCCAAAAAGCGCCACTGAGGTAGGTGTAAACATGTGACATGACGTGAAGCACGAAGTTGGGCGTGAACAGTGACATACAACATATGCATCGGAAGAAATATGGCGACACATGATAGATTTACTTAATTATAGACCCGTGGCCCATATTCTCGCCTCCTCAGTCAAACACACGCCAATGTTAAATCCCCGCTATTAAAGGAAGCGTGCGGCGGAGCGCCTCGCCCCCTCCATTAGCTGCCTCAAGCAACAGATAGCTAACAGGAAGCAGGTCGAACTTGTCTTCAAAATAAGAGCTTTATATTGCTCCTCACTGAAGTTTAGAATGAGGTTCTTACCGGGGGCTTTTAATTAGGGCCCGAGCAGGTCATCGACCTGTGAGGTCCCTATTGAAATTGGAAAGATTCTTCTTCTTATTATTCTTCTGCGCTTTGACTGCAGTTTTGGATGCCTGAACATATCCAAAAACTCATCAAATTTGGAATATACATCACATCTGGCGAAAAATTTGATAATTTAATGTCGTTGGGTGAGGTCGTGACCTGCGGGCTCTGTAGCGCCCCCTAATGTTCAGCCCCGCCTCCCACAAGTGCGTAGAAGAACGAAATTCAATACGCAGATTCCTCATGACCAGACGCACAAACAACCCATTTGGACCACTAGTGTCAGTCCAACAGGAAGGCAGCCAATTAGATGTGTGGCGGCGTTTTTGTCCAATTCATGCCTACTTTGAAAATGATCTTGTCCTAGAGCTTAAACACAACGGTCTTCAAATTAACTCAGTAATTTTCTTCATGCCTTGAAGAACAAAAGTTATTGAAATCATTCAGCTGCGCCAAACTTTAGTGGGCGGGGCGGTGGAAACCATTTTTTCCTCACGCCATCAAGCATCGAGGCTTTATAACTTCAACATACAATTTCCTATCCACACCAAACTGCTTGTAACTGTAGAGGCTGTCTCCCCGAACAAATCTCAGCATCAATACTTAGTCTGGCATTTTGCTTTTGGCCGCCATGTTGAAATATTGCCAATCTTCGTACTTAAATTATCTCCTCCTACAGATGTAACACCGCCGACTTCAAAGTCACTCAGTAGCATCCTCTGACCTTGAAGATGAAAAGTTATTAAAATCTTTATCCTACGTCATACCTGCTGGCCACAGTGGAGCGGGCAATTCGAATCCTTCGCCGTGAAGCATCGTGTCCTCATAATTTCTTCATACAATGTCTTATCTCGGCCAAATCTCTCAGGAATGCAGAGGGAGTCGCCCTGATGAGATCTGTGTAGTCATGGGGCGTGGCCGTGACGCGTGGGCTCTGTAGCGCCCCCTATTGTGATGCCCCGCCTCCTACTTGTAACATAGAAGGACGAAAATTGGTACGCAGATTCCTCATGACCGTACGCACAAAAAACCCATTTGGATGCATACTCTCAGTCCAACAGGAAGTCAGTTATTTTGAAATTTGGCCGCATTTTTGACAAATTCACGCCTAATTTGAAAATTATCTTGTCCTAGAGCTTAAACACCACAGTCTTCAAATTAACTCAGTAATTTTCTTCATGCCTTGAAGAACAAAAGTTATTAAAATCATTCAGCTGCGCCAAGGTTTAGTGGGCGGTGCGGTGGAAACCATTTTGTCCTCACGCCGTCAAGCATCGAGGCTTCATAACTTCAACATACAATTTCCTATCCACACCAAACTGCTCGTAACTGTAGAGGCTGTCTCCCCGAACGAATTTCAGCATCAATACTTAGTCTGCCATTTTGCTTTTGGCCGCCATGTTGAATTATGCCAGTCTTTGTACGTAAATTATCTCCTCCTACAGATGTAACACCACCGACTTCAAAGTCACTCAGTAGCATCCTCTGACCTTGAAAATGAAAAGTTATTAAAATCTTTGTCCTAAGTCATACCTGCTGGCAGTTGTGGAGCCTGCCATAACAATCCTTCGTCATGAAGCATCAAGTGCTGATATCTCCTTCATACTATTTCCTAGCTCGGCCAAATCTAGAGGGAATCTAGAGGGAGTGGCCCTGAATAGATCTGTGCATCAATACTGTGTCATATCCATAGCGCCACCCACTGGAAACATGAAGCAAGTTTTATTTCAGGCAATTTGGGCGTCCTACATGCATGTACATGAATGAAATGTGGCACGCATGTGTGTCATGACAAGACGCACAAATGACTCATTTACACCCACACTCTCAGTCAAACAGGAAGTGGTCAATTTTGCTTAGAAGCACATGAATTGATGGTGTAGGTGATGCAAGTCGCCACTAGATGGCACTGTTGTCTTTCAAGGCACATGTATCATATTCATCAGATTTTATTGAAACTTCAAAAGGTGGCAGCATGCACTTCTTGGGATAAAAACTAGTAAACAAAGCAGAACTTAGATCAAAAGCTTGACACTGATAGACAGCCATAAATAAATTTTTTGAAAGAAGGCAAATGAAGCATTATTCTACACATATTTATGTGCAGTGATGACAAACATAGTCAGATGTACATGGCATTTGCAGGTAGTTTTGTCTGAATTGCACGTTTCAACAGGGCATAGTTGAAGGGTAATGGGTTGAGCCACATAATGGATAAGTCAGTGGTAGTAAGCCACAGCACACAATTTTCAAATAAGCCAATTTGCTAAGAATGCCATTTGCGTGTTGTGTCTGCCCTGTCAAGGTGGCACACAACAAGATGTGTGTAGTTGTGATTCTGCCCAACTCTTCCGCGATGAACGAAGTGGATTCCACTGCGATATGAAACAACTGAGTGGGTTCTTTGGTTAAACACCACTACTGCAGGACGCTCGTCAAACCTGGTCACTTGACCGCTGTCCCTTTTCAAAAGGAAGAATCACCTCTGGCTGCACTCCACTACCTATCTAAATCTGTGGCATTCCACTTCCATCCTTCCCTATGATGCGCTGCCTTCCTGCCTTCACGGTGACAACAGAAGGCAGTGTCTTATCTGCGCCAGTAGTCGAGTGGTTGGCGTGCATGTCACATATGCAGTGGACCCAGTTTTGAATTTAGGGCGAAGGAAGTTTACTGCAAGCCACAACCCCCCCCCTCTCTGTCCCACTTCCAATCTATTCCCTGCAAAAACACAGGTGTCCATGCCTGAATTCCAGACAAAGGCAAAGAGAAGGCCGTAACACTTCACACAACGTAACGGTGCAGAATCGATTGTCAAAACGTACCTGATTACTAACTGTTTTAGAAATCATTCACCTGCAGTCCCTTTGGATTTCTGTGGATTGCAGGAAGTTGTTCTGACTTCACCTTGAAGCGCTTGATACTGGCAGGGGCAACCCACCGCGTTACAAACACACGTTGGGAGAAGAGGCTGATATTCACCCCCCGCGTGCACCGTCCCAAACGCAGGCGGTTGCTGCCTCCGTGAACAACGATCGAGCAACGGGGCTTAAGCCGCGGCGCGTTTGGACGGCGGCACGCCCCGACGTGCGCGCGGACTGCGAGGGCCCGTTCATCACTGCTTGCAGTTTTAATTTGAAAGTTGCGACCGTAAGTAGCTTGCCACTACAACAACAAGCTGACAGCTACAGAGACCGAGGAGACGCCAGGATCTCCCGGATCTCAGCGGCTGTCCAGTTGCTCATCTTGACGTCCACGGATGAAGTGATGAACTGAATGTCTATCCTATCCATCTTCACCGTAACATAACACCAGAGCACTACTGTTTACCCCCACTACGCCTGGCCGTCGCACCATGTCTGTTTAGAAGCGCAACATTGAAAAGGGTCCGGTCTGAAACAGTGTCCCGCAGCGCAGCGTTCTGAACGTTGTGTAATCAAATACAGCGGTATGGCGGTATATTGAAAATTCATATCATAACGAAAATTCACACCTGTATTCGGTCTGAACCGGTATACCGCCCAGCACTACCTAACACTATTGATTAAGTTCCATCAGACAGACCTCTGAGTGTCACTCACTCATGTTTTTCGTAACATTTGAAAGTGGAGGCTCTACATCCTGAAGCTTTCTGCTGATAAACATAATTAAGGCAAACAAAAAGACACATCTGGATACAAATTAATAACTTTTAAAGAGGCGCTATGTTGTTTTGAAGAATTTCAAACTCAGAATTTTAGTGTTTACAATATTAATGACGTAATGATACAAACTCAGAAATATTTATTTATTCCATACGTGAATAAACAAACTGTTCTCAGAGGAAAATAAGGTCCCAGAACACTGCTTGAAGGTAGAAAGGTGGCAGGGTCCGCCACATATAGACACAGTAAAACTGCATCAAATAGTTTATTTATTCAGTTTATTCAGTCATGAAAACAAATCAGTCAGTGAAGATCTTTCTCTTCTGATTAAAAGTCTTTCATAGAACTACAGAATGCTCCTTTAATCCAGTTTATCATTTAACAAATGATTCTTTGGATTAACTCTCTGATTGGTTTGTTAAAAGCCTGAATATGTCAGTAACCTTTAAAGGGACAGTTCAACACTTTAAGTAATACTCTTACCAGTGTTAGCTTTCTGTCACAGAGAGACTGATGGCTGATTGATTTCACTGTTACATGCCTGTCTTTCTGATATGTTCCCTTTACTCACAGATACATGTTATTGTTTTGTTGTTTCCTTTGTGAAGTGACTTTAATCTAGAAAAGCACTATACGTTTAAGGTTTCATTATCATTATTTACATTACATACTTAATTTACTTTCTACCTGAGTACTCTTGGTTACTCTAACACTGAACATGTATCAGTGATTCTGGAGTAAACTGTCCCTTTGAGCCAGTTCATCATCTGACATGAGATTCTTCACATTAACTCTCAGACTGATTCCTAAAAGCCAGCTGGCTGCAGGAAGGGACGGAAATACAGGATGTTGACCAGTTTTCAGATCTGTAGGTTTAATACTTCTGGTCTGAATGTTGGAGGACTGAATATGTCAGGCTGTAACCTTTAAAGGGACAGTTCAACACTTTAAGCAATACTCTTACCAGTGTTTGCTCTTTCTATCACAGAGAGACTGATGGCTGATTGATTCCACTGTTACATGTCTGTCTGTTAATTGTGGAGGTAAACTCAGGAGGTGGTTAGCTTAGCTTAGCTTAGCATAAAGACTGGAAACAGGAGGAAACAGACATTAGTTAGAAACACACCTTCCAGCACCAGGCTGACTGTTTCACACTGTTTATGGGTTTAATGCTAAAGCTAGGCTAATGGTTTCTGATTCCATCAGATTCCATATTAATAATGAATGAATTGATGAGTTTATGAAGCCAAAGAGCTGAACATGTTCTGGTATCAGCTCTGTGACTCTCAGCTGTTGGTGCTCATTATTAACACTCAGGTGTCAAAGTGCTTCATTTGGCAGCAGAGTGAGTTTGAATTGGATGTTTATAATAATCCTAATCTGTAGTGATGAAGCTGAAATCATGACATCTAATTAAATGAGAGACGGTGATCTAATGTTCTGTTTGGTGGTCGACCTCAGTGGAACATTGAACATTGAGATTCTTCTGTAAAACAATGAAAGTAAAACTGAAACCGTTCAGACCAACTTTCACTCTCCATTCTTGACTGTTTGAAAACAGACTTTTAAAAGATGAAACAAACATTAAAATCTCCACCAGAATCATTTCTGTGTCATATAGAAGTTGACTTTCTGTAATGTTTACTTTTGTTTTGTTTTCTGCAGGTTTACAGAGAAGATTCCGGTCATGTAAGTCTCCTCTCCACAATGGTAGTTGTTAACAAACTACATTTTCTCCACCTCTTCAAAACTGCTGACAATCACCAAAGAAGTTTGTTCTCCTCCTCCACTTTCTGATATGTTCCCTTTACTCACAAATTAATTATATTGTTTCGTTGTTTCCTTTGTTAAGTGACTTTAGTATCTAGAAAAGCACTATATGTTTAATGTGTCATTATTATTATTTACATTAGATATACTTGAGTAACTTTTTTGAATAAATTGTACTTTTCTGAGTAGTTTATTACAGAATACTTTTACTTGAGTAGATTGTCAGCTGGTCTCAGGTCTGCTGACACTCTGTTATCTACCACATGACATGGAGCAGGATAATGACTGAAGCTACAGCAGCAGTGTGACTGTCAAATAGCACTCACTGTTAATATTTATAGACAAATTAACAACACACAGTAAAATGGGCTGCAGAGCATCAGAGAACTGAGCTGACAGAGAGCTGTAAGCATGGCGGCTGGAACGAAGGGTTCAGAGATGCTGCAGCTCCGCTAAAACGAGGCATTATTAAAACACTGATCAATAGGAGTGATCAGACTTGTAACAGAGAGACAGAGCTCATATGTGGACGAGCAGGAAAGAGGGACAGAAGTGTCCACAGGACTTAAAAACTGTTTTGGATCATGAAGTGTAAGATTTCTCTCCAGTTGTGTGATTTGTCAGTCAGGGTCTCTGTGACCAACAGGAAGATCAGCGTTATATTCTCTCCTCTCCTCTATGAAGCGTCTGTATCCTCACTGAGCTGCATTATTATAAACTATGGAGCATTAACGTGAGTCTGTGATGAGCCGGTCAGGCTGAAACCTTTAACAGAACACTTCAACACTTTAAGTAATAACTTACCAGTATTAGACTCAGAAGGTGGTTAGCTTAGCTTAGCTTAGCATAAAGACTGGAAGCAGGAGGAAACAGACATTAGTTAGAAACACACCTTCCAGCAGCAGGCTGACTGTTTCACTCTGTTTATGGGTTTAATGCTAAAGCTAGGCTAATGGTTTCTGATTCCATCAGCTTCCATATTAATAATGAATGAATTGATGAGTTTATGAAGCCAAAGAGCTGAACATGTTCTGGTATCAGCTCTGTGACTCTCAGCTGTTGGTGCTCATTATTAACACTCAGGTGTCAAAGTGCTTCATTTGGCAGCAGAGTGAGTTTGAATTGGATGTTTATAATAATCCTAATCTGTAGTGATGAAGCTGAAATCATGACATCTAATTAAATGAGAGACGGTGATCTAATGTTCTGTTTGGTGGTCGACCTCAGTGGAACATTGAACATTGAGATTCTTCTGTAAAGCAATGAAAGTAAAACTGAAACCGTTCAGACCAACTTTCACTCTCCATTCTTGACTGTTTGAAAACAGACTTTTAAAAGATGAAACAAACATTAAAATCTCCACCAGAATCATTTCTGTGTTGTTTACTTTTGTTTTGTTTTCTGCAGATTATCATTCGGCGAAATTTTTTCGTAAAAAGAGTGTCATATCGGGTAAATTTCCTCTCAACAATGGTAGTTGATAAGAAATTACATTTTCTCCACCTCTTGAAAACTGCTGACAATCACCAAAGAAGTTTGTTCTCCTCCTCCACTTTCTGATATGTTCCCTTTACTCACAGATACATTTTATGTTGTTGTTGTTTCCTTTGTTAAGTGACTTTAGTATCTAGAAAAGAACTATACCTTTAATGTATCATTATTTATATTACATGTAGTCGAGTAACTTTTTTGAATGAATTGTACTTTTCTGAGTAGTTTATTACAGAATACTTTTACTTTGTAGGAGACACTACTTTGATAAATATCTGATAGGCCTAATTAATCACTGGCGATTAATTTACACTCGTTTACAGGGCACCACCTCCGATATTTGAATTTTAAAACTAACCTCGGAGGTAATTAGTTAAATTATCAACTGTCCAAGTTTGGTAGACAGATAAATCATCAATCTCAAGTGAATCTTTTTATTTCAATATCTATTTGCTCCTATTCTGAAGCAGTGAATTCTTTCCACGATCCCATCGATTTCCCACTTCAAATTAAACGTGCACAGACAACGACATAAGATTAAATATGTTTATTAACTAAATAAATGCAGATTAAATGACATGAGATAATGATTCAAACGGGTGACAAAGTAACAGAAAGTGTGAAGACTGGAATGAATTATTGATTGGATGGATTCAGACAATGGTGGATCTTAACATGGAACCGTTAATTTGCAACTACGGGATTAATTTCTAACGAGATTATATGGGAGATGTTTTGAATTTATGACATATATTTGAAGCTTTTACAAACACCAACTCTGATTTCATTCACGTGTGACTCTTGTCGTGTGTGGAGTTTCCATCCTACTTTGTTGAAGAAGAGAGATGTCCCAGAATCCGGATTCTCTGGGTCAGCTCCGTCTCAGTTTAGATGCAGAAGCCGCGTCTGTCCAGCCGCTGGATGATGACGAAACGGCTTCCCTCGATGACGTATTTGCCGGCATAGCGGGGATTCCGTCTGAGCTCTTTGCGGCCTGTCTGCTTCGGAACCGCTGGAATGTGATGCCGTCTCGGGTCGAACTTCCTCTGCCCAGCGAAGTGTCTCGCTTGAGATCGCTGCAGGCGGGTCCGTGCGCGGTTGATTCCGAATATATATTGAATTGACTTCTTGCGTAAAAATAACTAGGAAAGAAACGCCGGACGGACGATCTCTCTCTATTACTAAATACAAGACAACAAAAATAGTTTCTTTGGTTTTAAATACGATACTCTAACAATAATAAGAAAAAAAAATATCACAAAAAGGAATCAATTTCGTTCTTGCTCAAATTTCAAAGAAAGATCTTTTCAAAATAAAAGAGCGTCACCTGGAGAGGTATCTTACAAGTGGCTCAGATCTCCAGAGATTACTAAGCATCGGAGCCTCAAAAATCTAGCAAAGTACAAAATCAAATTACGTGTACTAGAAATTAAAGTAAGTACGAAGGTAGCAAACGAAGAGCAAGAGTAAAACAAAGAGTGTAAGTGAACTTTAGAAAATGCAAGCGAGTAGGTTACAAGAGATTACAAGCGTTACGAGAGGGTACGAGAGTAAGAAGAGTTTCAGAAGCGTGTAGAAGAGAGTTTCAGAAGAGAGTGAGCAGCGGGATGCATGAGCTTTTAATGTTTAAACCAAGGGCGGAATCAAGGGCGGCCTGGTCACGTAGCTTCCTCCGGTGACGTCACAGCTAATGTTACCGATTTCTTACTTGTTGAATCAAACTAATGATTTGATAAGTTTTTAAAATCGCGATCGACTATGTGCCGATATACATCATGGTCTCACATTAACATTTGTTATAAGAATATAAAGGAACACAACTGAAGTTGCCTAATAGAGAAAGAGAAACTATTAGTTAGAATGAAATACAAACAAGCACATAATCATCAGAGGCACTAATGGCTTAAGAATATCTCGTACAGTGACAACTTGTACTTCACAGACATGTATCAGAGTTAAAAGAAAGTCTAAATGCTTAAAAATAGATCATAGAATAGAACATTCCATTAGTATTGGCCTTTGAAATTGTACCAAAACTTCCAGTATTAAAGGAGAAATCAAGGCTCTTGTTTCCTTTTTGAAGTGAATGTGGAGACACCCTGCCGGGTTTGAGTGTTGTAACTTATTGGATGACATCTTAATAGTACATGCCAGATGTGGGCCTTGTCATTTGGTGACAAGCGTGTTTGTAACCAGGGATAAACCTGATGTTCTCCAGTGACTGAACTGGCACTGAATGTAAACAGTCTGTGGAAGAAGAGACAGGTACTGATGGGGGGGGATAGTAGCCAGGCCACTACAATATGGAAGGGAGTAGGTGAGAGGTGAGATGGACACAGACATGCAGCTCACACCTCCTGTGCTGAGAGGAACAGAAGACAATGGCTGGTTCCTACATCTTGAGTAGATTGTCAGCTGGTCTCAGGTCTGCTGATGCTCTGTTATCTACCACATGACATGAAGCAGGATAATGTCTGAAGCTACAGCAGCAGTATGACTGTCAAATAACATTCACTGCTAATATTTACAGCCCGAAGGATTGCAGAGCGTCAGAGACCAAATGAGACAGACAGCAGTAAGTATGAACTCTCTCTCTTCATCTTCTTGCTGTAATTTGTTGGTGTTCTAGTTTGCCGTCTGTTGTAGTGAAGAACGTTCTCAGATTGTTGTACATAAGTATTTAATATAAATTATTCTGATGATTCAAATTAAGTACTTTTGTCCTCCAACTCTTTTACTTCTACCTGAGTACTTATTTTTGGTTACTCTAACACTGAACATGTATCAGTGATTCTGGAGTGAACTGTCCCTTTGAGCCAGTTAATCATCTGACATGAAATTCTTCACATTAACTCTCAGACTGATTCCTAAAAGCCAGCTGGCTGCAGGAAGGGACGGAAATACAGGATGTTGACCAGTTTTCAGATCTGTAGGTTTAATACTTCTGGTCTGAATGTTGGAGGACTGAATATGTCAGGCTGTAACCTTTAAAGGGACAGTTCAACTGTATTAGCTTTCTGTCACAGAGAGACTGATGGCTGATTGATTCTACTGTTACATGTCTGTCTGTTAATTATGGAGTTAAACTCAGGAGGTGGTTAGCTTAGCTTAGCTTAGCTTAGCTTAGCATAAAGATAAACTAAAGTTAGAAACACACCTTCCAGCACCAGGCTGACTGTTTACAGTTTAGATGCTAAAGCTAGGCTAATGGTTTACGGGTTTCTTCAGATTCCAAATGCAGATGCCAAAGAGCTGAACATGTTCTGGTATCAGCTCTGTGACTCTCAGCTGTGATTGATCAGTGATTCATTATTAACAGTTAAGTCTTAAAATAGATGTTTATAATAATCCTGACAGGAAGTGATGGAAGCTGAAATCATGACATCATTAAATGTGAGTCAGTGATTTAACAGGATTTGTGTTTGGTGTCGAGTTCAGAGTCTTTAAAACACACTGACTGAAACCAGTCAGATAAATCTTTCACTCTCCATTACTGGAGGTAAAGGTTGACTCTACATGATGAATACTTTTGTGTTCTGCAGGTGGCCTTGACTCACAAGATGAATAATTGGAAATGCAAGAAATTCCCAGAGAGGTGAAACATCTTCAAGAAACTGAAACGAGTCCACTTGCCCACGACACAACAGCCAGGACACCAGCATGGCCACTGAAGCCTTCCTGTGTGTGTGTGTGTGTGTGTGCGTGTGTGTGTGTGTGTGTGTGTGTGCGCGCGCGCGCGCGTGTGTGTGTGTGTGTGTGTGTGTGTGTGTGGACATGGAACTCAGATGCAGGATGTGATATTCAAGATGTTTTTCTCATGTTCTTAAAAATTGTATGTTTTTTGACATCTCTGTTAATTTCTCAGGGAATAATGTGGATCATGATGAAACACATCAGGTGTATTTAGGTGGCTGGTATCTGTGAGTGAGGACAGTTTGATGCAGATGAAGGAGGAACACACTCACACACAGATAAAACTAGAACTGATCAGAAATGTGTTGACTTCAAAGGATTTTGAATGGATTTATATGATTAAGTTGCCTTTAAATGTTTGCACGTGTGGGTGAATTGTAGAAATCAGGACCTTGTTCTGTCGCCCAATTGATCTTAATCTGATCAATAATTGATTTCCTGATTTGTTCGATGCTCCTTTTTGGAGATAAACAAGATGAAAAGGATTTATTGTTATATTGTTGTCAACCAAAGTTGTTACATTTGTGTATATATTTGTGTATTCATGCAGGAATAATGTGTTGCCATGTAAATATAAAATAAGAAGTTATAGTTTAACTTCAGCTGCAGCGCCTCTGATCCTCTGCTGTAACACGACATGCAGCAAACTGCAGGCAGCAGTTAAGACTCGGCCTTATTGTGATGTGATGTTCATGTATTCAGGAGACAAAGATGTTTATTTGCACACAGAGCTGGTGTTTGTGCTGCGACCACCGACGTGGACCTTCTGTTGGGTTTCATGGCAGTTATCCAGATGTGCTGCCAGACGCTCAGCTGTCTCTGTTCCTGCATCCAGCTGCAGCGTGAACATGTTCCTGAATGAAGCTGCATGTGTGTGAACAGTGGAAATCACTGCTGGGGCTTTAAAAGTCATTCAGTCATTTACTATCAGTACAGGAGGATTTTGGGTTTATTGTTTTTTGTTATTATTTGTGTTGGTTTTGTACTCTGTGTTTTGTAATCACTTTTTTTAAATAAAGTGTTACGATGGAGCCTTTGAAGACAAATTTGCACTTAATTTATAATCTTTTCAATTCAATTGGTTTAAACTAAATACATAAAACAAGTTCTAAAAAGTCATTTGTGTTTGTTTTATAAATATAAGTAAAAACAATCAACAATCACATTATATTGTTTCTGGTTTAATTAAACACTCTGTGTTTGGGGTCAAAGAGATTTTTGGTCATTGATCAGTTGAACTGTGTATCAGCCTGAACATGAAGCCTGTCAGCGCTCGTTACTCACTTTAATAAACTGAATTAACCCAAAAGGTTGATGATCATTTCCTGTTCATTCTCATTCAAAGTGCATCAGTTACTTTACACTGGACCGTTTGGTCAGCGGTGCAGGAAATACTCAGATCTGACCAACACAACACAAACACACTCCTCCACCATTAAAGTCCTGCATTCAAAGTAACTCAAGGAAAAGTACACAAGTTTTATCAGCAGAATGCACTTTTAGTTTCAGAGGTAAAATGTCCCTTTGGACCAGAGAAGTTTCTGTTCTGGTCCAGTTATTTGACTGTAACTGTGACTGAAGCAGCATTTTCCTGCTGCAGCTGCAGGTGGAGCCAGTTTGAACTGTTTTAAATCCTCACCTGGTGTCGCTCCTCCAGATGGTCACCAGGTAAATCTGAGGGGAGAGAAAACAAGAAAAAAACTAAGTTCTGACACAGAAATCTTTTTTCTGATCGATTCGGTTTTTTTGTGACATACTGAATAATTTGACCTCTTCTGGATTTCAGCAGTTACTAATGAAAACATGTCAGAAGTTCAGAGGAGAAACAACCACAGTGGAACTCAAGTATTTTTTTTAAGTACAATTGTGAAGAAGTGTTGAAGGAAAACTTCTATTAATGCTGGCAAACAAAACATTTATAGGCGACAGTCGCTCATTAATGAAGTTGTCAGTGCAGTAAACTGTCTGTTTGTTAGAAGCTTTGTTTTAAATCTGACGTATCTGAAATATTGTTTCATTCAAACTGTTTTAATGTCTGTAAAATAGAGATCATCTCAGAATCACACCCAGAAATTAAAATCACTTTTATTTCTTTGATCCCAGTTTGAACACAGAAACATCAGAAACAGTCACAACACACAGTTTGACAGTTTTCATGTTTTATTCAAACGTTTGTACAGAAATGATGAAGCGCTGCCTGAAATGACCTGAAACACGACAAGAGCATCATCAGTGAACAACAGAACCATCAGTGTGGAACTGGACCTGACAGACTGCTGAGCACCTTAAAACACAAACAAGAACCAACACAGGCTCCACCCAAATAATGCCAACAACACAAATGTCAAATGTAAAGTCACATTATATTCACAGAGACTGACAGCGTTAACAGCAGCTTCAGTTCAGTGAAGTCTGATGGTTTTAAAGCACATGTGGAGCTCAGTCAGGAGCTTTAAGCTCTACAAGCAGTCTGAGAAGATTTGGTAAATAGACGCATTTATACATCACTGCTGCCCTCATTCATCCATTCACTCACTCACTCACTCACTGATGGCAGTCAGCTACCATGCAAGGTGCTGGTCTGACCATCAGGAGCAGTTTGGGCTTCAGCCTGTTGCTCAAGGACACTTGGACATGTGGACGGGAGGAGCCGGGGATCCAACCAGCGACGTGTGATTAACTGACCAGCTGCTAGAGACGCATCAGATCATCAGAGTATAAAAATAAAAGAATAAAAGCAACATAGAACAGAGAGAAAGAGCTCGTCTTTGTCCTCAACAACATTAATAACACAGTCAAAGTTTGTTCGCTCCGTCATTTTTTCTCTTCAAGCTGCACAAGAGTGGAACTGAATCTCACCAAATATCAGAATTCATTTAATTCTCACTTCACAGAAGGATTCATTAATAATCAGTTCTGTCAGCATTAAAGGCCTCCTGCTCTCTTCTGTTACAGGTACATGTCACTGTGCTGCATGTGGACCCGCTCTTATTGTGAAGGGCTGATAGTAATGTATATTATGGTGCATGTTAAATAAAACAATGAAGGAAACTAAATGAAAGCACTTTAACAACTGCTGAGACAGAAGCGAGCTCATCAGGTAATGTGACTGTGACAGGTGTGTTAATGTGGTCAGTCAGTGGAGGTGAATCAACGGTGGAAGTAACAACAAGAGCCGAGCTGACGTATCAGGTAAGTGTTACTACTGTACACTAAATATGCTCAACAGGATCACAACTGAAAACTATCTTCTCCTTAAAAGAAACGCCAAGTAATGTGCACCTCAGTCCAAATCTCCGTCTTCTGCATCAAAGTGCAAACAACCTTCATTTCCACGTTGCTGCATCACAACCCTGATCCCAAAAACTCATTTCCACTTTAAACTGACTTTAAAACAGGTTTGAACTCTTAAACTGCCTGAAACAAGCAGACAAAACGTCCTCACTGTCATCCAGCATCGTCTGAAACTCTGACTGCTTTCTTTAAATGTTTCACTGTCACAACTCAACACATTCAGCAGCAGCAAACTTCACAGCACATGCAGAGAGAGTCACATTTCTGAATCAGCTGGATTCTCTCAGCGAGGTCGATGAGTTGGGTTCAGTTTGAGGCTCTCTCTTCTCCTCGTCTGCAGGAAGAACAACACAGTTATATTCAAGAACGTCTCAAATGTCTCGAGTGGAAAAACCAACAGAATGATTCACGACTGAGAAGATAAAACATCTGTCAAGACTCTGAACATGAGATACATGTAAAGAATGAGTTGTGTTGAAATGTTTATCATTAATATGTTGATATGATATTTAAACTTACCTTTCTTACAATTAAGTGTGATGCAACCCATCGATTGAAGCACAGCTAGAAGAATAACTATACCAATTAAAAGGAGACTGAGAACTACAAAACCAGCAATCACTCCAGCAGAAAGCCCTGAAACAGATAAAAGTGAATGTGAGAGTCAGAACCTGAGTGCAGATGATGAGCAGCAGACTGGACCTCACAGCCCACACAGAACCACTAAAGGTGAGTCTGCTCCTGAGATCTGAACTTGTTCCACATGAAAACTCCACTGGGATGAATGTGAGCAGGAACAGTGATGTTAGCTCTGATCTCAGGTCCAGTTTCCTCCTGCTGGGCTCCACAGCTCAGAGGCTGCTTCTGGTTCTGGTCCCAGCAGTGAAGAAACAAATGGACTTAGTTCCATTCATCACTTTGATCTGACAGTAAAAACACAGGATCATCTGATCAAATAGAAAACTTCTTCACAACACTTTTACTGACACTTTGACACTTTGACTCAAGTGGACTTTTACTTGGAACAGAGTATTTTTACTTTGTGTTTCTGCTTCTGTCACTTCAGTAAAGTATCCGAGTACTTCTTCCACCACTGACTACTGTCCACAAACATGAAGATTCAAATCACTGGGAGCTTCTTGGTGCTGGTCGGGTCCACAGTTATTGGGCCTGATGGCAGCAGATCAACACAGTCTGTAGATTATTGAAGTTGAGTCTCAGTAGAAGACGGAATTTTTCACTCAGTCTGAAACATTTTAAAACCTGATTAGGATCCTTTAGATGTGATGAATATAAAATGTGACTGTATGTAATGAGAGGGACTTTTTAACAGTGTAAATGAGCCTGATGCTGCCCTCTAGTGGACAAACTGTGTCATGACTCTGATTCTCCATCACAAGTCAAACATGAGTAAATGTTGGAGGTGGTGAACATTTCTTCACTCCTGGTTTCAGGCTCAGACAGAGGAGGAAGACTCCTGCTCACATTTATAAACCACAGTGTTACACTTCATCTGTTGTTCTCATCTCAGTTTCACTGCAACTCAAAACTGAACGCTGGATTTGAAGTTCAAACTCATCTTGTGATGAACCGACTCTGCTGCAGTTGATGAATAAAGTACGAGGAAGCTGTTTGTCATGTTGGACCTTCACTGCAACACAACGGTTATAATTACAAGTTTACATGGTCCAGTAAAAACTGCAGCTCCACAGCCTTTATGTTCAGAGTCATGAAGAAGTGTTGGACTGCTGCAGGATTTATTCTGTGTTTGGATGTTTGTCACACTTCATTGTTTCAGATGTTCAGACAGAATCAGATAAAGAAGAGACAACCTGAGTTAACAGATAATACAGATTTTAAAGCATTGAAATACTAAGAATGATCTCACCATTAAGAGTCACAAGGGTCTCAGCATGAATGTGATGGTTGATTTCTTCCTGAGTGACGACACAGCGATAGCGATCAGTCTTGGTTACAGCAGTTTGGAGGACGATGTCGTAGCTGTCTCCTCTTTCTGTTTCCTTCAGATCTTTAACAGGAAGGATGTTTCCAGAACTGTCCTTCCACTCCACTTTAGGTTTTGGAGAAGCTCCTTTAACGACACACTGCAACAGCAACCCATCCTCCGTCTGATCAAGTACTATGACAGAAGGTTCTGTAGCTGCACCTGTGAACATAAATAAAAATATATATTAAGAAAGTTAAAATGATTAAAAATATTCTCCTGGATTTCAATGAGGATCAAAGAGTGTTGAAGACAAACAGAAAAAAAGCACAATATAACAATAAAAGCTGCCGGTTTGAAGCCTCCAGTTTGACATCACAGCCGTCAAAAACATCTTGTTTCCTTTGGAGCCAGAAGTGACCATATTTGGATGAGAGGGGGCGGAGCTGAGGAGGAGATCCTGATTGGATCTGACTTGTTAATCACGAGGAAGCCACGCCCCCTAAATCACACACACACACAGCTGCTTTCTGGTCTGTTTTACGGTCAACAGGAGAATAATTGACTAAATGAACATCATGTTGTGTTGAAGAAGACTTGAAACTAGAGACTGAGAGCATGAACTCATCAGCAGACTGTTTACTGAGGGAAGAAATCAAGAGACAAGTGAAGTCATTTCCTCATAAGCTTACGTACGTAAGCTTATGAGGAAATGACTTCACTTGTCTCTTGATTTCGACTTCTTCTTGAAACCAGTGGAGTCGCCCCCTGCTGGTGGTTAGAAAGAATGCAGGTTTAAGACTCTTCAGCACTGGAGTCACTTTCACACCTGGAGGCTTCGTCTGGATTTTATACAGTCGACCATCCAAACTGTTTTAACTTTAAAAAGCTTTAAGTTGATTTAAAAAAAAAAAAAAAAGATCACGACTCACTAAAACATAATCCTGAAATGACGTCACATGAGATTTGTCGTCTGATATATTATTTATGACACTAAAGTCGGAGAAATAATGTGTTTTAAAATATGAAACATTAAGTGTTTAAAAGCTTTTTGTTTGAGTCTCTGACAACAACTCAGATTAACAAACATTTAGAGACACGCGGGTACAAATACTCCATTACTGAGCTGATAATTGTACTCTAAACTTCTACTTCACTACATTTCAAAAGGTGACATTGTACTTTTTACTCCACTACATTAATCAGACAGATATAGTTACTAGTTACTCTGATACAAACTGAATGTACACAATCTGCTCCTCGCTGCTTTTTACACCTCTGGTTGGACGTCACACTGAGTTTTCTTCGTCTCGTTAATTCACTCAGTGTAAATAAAGATGTATTGAATCTGATCTCGTTAACAGGTCGTACAGGTGAACCTAATAAAGTGTCCGCTGAGTGTATTTGATGGACAGTCTCCAGCTGCCAGAACAGAAAACTGATCATCACATCTGTTATAATTCTTCTGTTGTATTCGACAGCAGCTCAAACAGGAAGAAGAGCGTCATCCTTTATTATTTATTAAAAACTGCAGCTTTGTTTCATGTTTTTATCATTTAGATTCATCATCAGACATCAAATCAAACGACTACAACAGCTGCAGACTGACGCACAAGAAATAAGTGATAAAGTGACGTTAAACTGAGCTGTAACACTGTGTGAAGGTTCAGCAGCTGTTGTTCTGTTTCTGTCTTTCTGGATGCAGGAATGTAACGTTTGATGAATATTTAGTCAGAGTGAGTTCAAACCTGTGATGATGTTTAATGACTCATGTTGTTATTATCTCTCATCATAACTCATCACTTCAGATCAGCGTCATGTCAGATTATCTTCTGTTTCCTCTTCTACTCACTCAGCAGCTCATATTCTGTTTGTGTGTTCTGATCCAGTTCTGTCAGTCGGGTCCATCAGTTCCTCCACAGTTACACCTCGTAGTTATTATGTGCTGAACAACCAGCTCAGCTGTGTGTGAGACTCACTTTGTGTGCTGTGATTCATTTGAGTGTGTGGATGCAGAAATCTTTGTTCAGTAAGCACATGTCTGTACATTGAACTTGTCCAGGTGTGAACTGACAGACAGTCGCTGTGAAGGATTGAAACAGTCAGCAGGCAGAAGAGGCAGCTGTGGAGCTTCACTACAGGCCTCGTTTGTGGAAACTGCCTCTCAACTGGAAAGGAGCCACAAACTTGACAGAAAAGGAGGCTCAGAGTTCAGGAGCACTTTCAGTCTGAGCTCCTCAGTGGACCTGAGCCCGGTACCAACATCATTCTTTTATGTCACTGAGAAAAAGATTCAGTGATGAAGATCCTGTGACATCAGAACCAGAAGCAGCTCCAGTGTGACTCCAGGAGACGGAGCTCAGATGTGTTTCAGGACTCAAAGTTTCTCTCATTCATCAACTAAATGAACACATGAATCAAGTGTCTGTGTTCAGATTGTAGTCATGTATCATCACAGCTGGACGTCGTCATATCCAACATACAGACAATAATTCATGATGGAAATGATCCTTAAAGGTGAATTCAGACTGAACACAAAAGTTGATTTCATTCCAGTTCATTTAACAGCTGGAGAGTTTTTACAGTGAATGTTTCAGCAGCACAAACATGAACTTCTTCTTATTTACATCCAGAACACATTTATCTACTTTTATATTTTAAGTTTCAGAGTTTCTTCAGTTTGAAACTTTTTCAACATCTATAGACTTTGAGCTGATGACCTGTGTGTTCAGTCTGAACTCATTAAAGTTTTTAAAACACATAGATCATTAAATTGATTGAATATTCAAATATCACTCACCTGTCAAGTGCACAAAGGTCACAGCAGCAATCTGATGGCTGAACTTCTCCTGTGTAGCTACACAGCTGTAGTTGTCAGTCTTGGTCACAGTTGTCTTGACAGTGATGTATGATCGACCTCCTCTCTCTGAGATCTGAGGTGTATCAGCATTAAGAGTGTTGTTATCACTGTCCTTCCACTCTACTGTAGGAAGTGGATCACCATGAGCTTCACACTGCAGCACAGACCAGTCCTTCGTTTCAGCAAGTATTGTGACTGATGGCTTTGGGGCTGCACCTGTGAACATCATAGAAACAATATACTTAAAAGGATAATTGTAGTATAAAAAATATTGGGATGCTTTTTTTGTTTTTTGTACAGTGTGCAGAGAAAAACAGGGAACAGATCAATATAAAAGCACAATATCAGCCTCATTCACTGTAGAACCATATATTTGCGTTAGATATGTTTTTTATGTGTATTTTCACTTATTTCAGTTAGGTGACATGATGTGACATGAACCTCTTAATTAACCTAGGCTATATAATTTAATCCATCACCTAGATGCCAGTGTAAGAGAGGGGGTGACCAGGTAGCACACATTTTTTGTTCACTGCATGTTTAGTTCACAGTCTTTTACCTATTTTTCATTCCGTGAATTATTCAATAAAACCATTAAAAACGGAATAACTTGGAGTGGACATTAATCATTGGACGGCACATCATAGAAAGGTTAATCCTCCCAGTCTCAGCCTCTCAAGAGAACTAGGACACAGGAAGCGGCTACAGACATAGTTCAGCACTATTTCAAATATTTTTAGCCTCTTCCAGTTTGAAGCAGATTCTGACCTATATCAGGGCACGTATACAGTGAATTACTGCTAAATTTGATGAGCTACAATTTAAAAACTGTGTTATAAAAAAATAAAAGACTGAATCTTCCAAGGTATACACACCTGAAGATTCAATGGGTGTTGTGATAGTAAGAAATATTTTAATCAGGCTGCCTGAATGGAAATTAAGCATACAATTAATTCAGGTTCTGCTTGATTGTGGCGGTTGTGGCACATTTAACCAGTGCGTTTTTATGTATTCTTGTAGCTTAATTCTGTCAAATGAGGGTGGACTGAATATTAGAAACACCTCTCAGTATCCCAACACACTACACAGACAACACACTACAGTCTGCAGACTGACAATAAGACTGAATCAACATCTGTAAACAGTTTCAACACAATCTGATTATTAAAACCTTCAAGAAGATTAATTCCTGAGCTGATTAATGAGACTGGTTAGTTTTATCTATGTTAATCTATGTTACCTGATAAACTGGCATATTGAGTGTGAGAAAACTTTGAATGTGTTTTTGTCACCGAGTTGACAATGTACAGTATTTAAAATCTATATCCACTGTCATTATAAATATAATATAAAAGCAGTTTATATTGTAAATCTCTGACAGTGACACAAACTGAACAGATGTTGTTGTCTCCAGATGTGTAACACAGCAGAATGACACACAGAGGTTCAGCTCAACAGATGTTAGTGTGTTGAATGATACTGAGGCCTGTGGAGCTGATGACAGACATTTACTGTTAGTGACAGGTGGAGAGTGACGTCATCACAATCAGGACTCACCTGGGATGTTTTCACCTGTTCTGTCTTTTAACACAGAGCGCTCTGGATCAGGAGCTAAAAGGGAAAACAGAACACAATAATTATATCAGAGTGATGATGTGATATCACCAACATGGAAAACATGTGATGCTGGGAAACTGAAACATCAACAGAATTAGAGTTTCTGAGTTAATCTGAGATGAAACTGTTCGTCTCTGTGAGGAACTTTGATCGCTGCAGCCACAAAAAGTAACATGATGAAGTGAGTTAAAGCAGGAATATAACCAGAAGACCTGCAGCTCGTACCAGAGGAACATTAATCAATATTAATATCTACACAATATTAATTTATCTGATAGTTGTGGATATAATAACTTCAGCTGTCTCTCAGTTGCATGAACAAATCCTGTGTGTTTGGAAAAGCAGTATTGAGTTAAATATAATTATAATATTTAATATTATGATCAGCAAATAGGTAATAAACACCAACGAAACATCAAAGAACAAATCATCACATCAGTCAGAATAAACACAAACAAATAAAAGTGTGATCATTATGTGATTTAATAATTTATTGTTGACATTAACAGGAAGTCTGGAGACGGTTTGAGAAAGAAATGTGACACAAACACTTCAAATGATGAAATGTAAGAACTTTAACAGTCCATCAGTCGTCAGAACTGTTTGATAAAATACTCACCGACATGAAGAGTGACGCTGGATGGACTTCTGTTGGGGGGGAAAGTACAGGCGTAGTTTCCGCTGTCAGTCAGCTGTGTTCTGCTGATTTTTATGGAGGCGTTGCCGTGTTTCAGTTCATCCTCAAAATGAAAAACGCGTCCTTGGAACTGTTTATCTTGACCTGTTCGGCCTCCGTTATTGTAATGTTTGCCGTTCTGATAAAAGAAAACCTCCAGACCGCCTTTCTTCCAGTCAAACGTCAGTTTCTCGATGTTCTCCTTGGTGTTGATGGAGCAGGGCAACATGGCGTCACTTCCTTCCTCCACGGTGACGACAACTGACCCTGGAAGAAAACACAACAAGTTAAAGAACAAACACACAAACGTCCCAACACGACCTGCTGATGACTTTATGTGTGATTTGTGGTTGTTGTTTTGTTTTTGGTTCACATTTCATAAAAGCACTGAAATATGTTGTTACAGCAGTTCACAGGCTGAAGTTAAAGATTCAGCAGCAACACTTTACAATGAGGTCAACAAACATATGAGGAGTTACTGAGGAACCAATCAGGAACAACTTGATGATTAATGAGAGAACATGCTGAGATACTATATTCATTAATCATTAGGTAATGACTCGTTCATAATCATCTGTGAATCAACATGCTGAACACTTTCTTAATGAGCTGCTACTGATTACCTAAGAAGCAACAAACAGTAATAACTTATTACTTACTAATAACTTAATCATTAGTTAACTATTCACATGATGATGAAGTAATTAAAATCAGTGAGTCTACCTGTTAACTACTCTGTATTATTATTCACTAATCAATAATGTTACCTGGTCTGCAAACTTCCATCTACACAACATCAACCGTCTCCGTCTCTCACTCACACCAGCCTGCACTGATATTCTCGTTAACACTCTGATTACATCCCGTCTGGACTTCTGTAATTCTCTCCTCCGTGGTCTTCCTCTGAAATCTCTCCATAAACTCCAGCTGGTCCAGAACTGAGCTGCCGTATCATCAGCAGAACTCCCTCTGCTGAACACATCACTCCAGCCTGCAGCAGCTCCATCGGCTCCTGATCAAATCCTGCAGTGATTTTAAGATTCTTCTCCTCACTTTGAAGATCCTTCATAACCTGGCACCATCATATCTCTCTGAACTGATCCACATCCACACACCCTCCTGCACTCTCCGCTCCTCTTCTACCATCCAGCTCTTCACCATCTGCCAACAGAACCACCACGAGGTCCAGAGCTGTCAGCCGATCTGCCCCCAGCCTCTGGAACTCTCTCCCAGCAGACATTCACACCTCTGACACTGTCTCCACCTTTAAATCTCACCTGAAAACACACTTATTATTCTGAGTGGCCTTCTCTGTGTCAGACTGATCACATAATCACACTCTATTCTCTGTTCTCACCCTGGAAGTCTGACCCTGCCTGACCCGGCCCGGTTCACTTCCTGTATGGTGACGACTGCAGAGTCTGAACTCTGTGCCGAGCTCCTGGAACCATGTCATTACATCTTCTTATCTATTTTATTTCATTTTATTTTTTTATTTATTTATCCTCATTTGCACTAAACTGTCTCCTGTTTCTGTTGTACTGTCTGTTGTTATGTGTCCTTGAGTTCTTTGAAATGCGCCTTTAAAAGATCATTTTATTGCCCTCCTCATGAACTGATCATCACCTGATGATTCATTGATTATCTCCAGTCTGACCTGTAGTAACTCATTATCTCCTATATAGTCTATAAATCACAGTGATTCAGGAGTTACTCATTAACGATGATTAACTATCAAATGTTCCACACACGCGTTTTATTTCACCTCCGATAAAAGAGACCAAAGTCCAACGATCACAACATCCGGAAGGTTTCATTTCATCACAAGAGTTTCTGTGAAACCTGCGAGAGTCTGCAGCAGGATGGAGACGACGCCCCACGAGCATGCGCACACGCACGAACACGCACACACACAGCAGTGATGACGACACATCATCATAAAGCATCTGGAGATAAAACTCAGCATCATTCTGCTGTAATTCTTCTATAATCGATCCGATCAATACTATCGATGTGCAGCCTGATTAACATCCAGCATGTTTCCACATTGTTCCTGTTGAGATGAAATAAAGTGAAATGACAAAGTGTCAGTGATGATGATCAGTTTTCTTACCGTCTCCAGAGCAGCTCAGCAGACAGAGACACACGAGAGGAAGAAGCTCCATAGTTGTTGATGTCCTCTGAGGATTCACCTCACTGATGGAGGCTCTATGTGACGGAGCTGCACACACTCCTCAACACTCTGACGCTTCATCACACACTGCTTCTGTTCCTCAGCATCCGGTACACACTTTCACAATAAAAGCGTCATCACCGCACATATTAACTATGACTCATGAATTCTGCACTTTGTCTTCACACTCACATTAAAGCTGTGTATAAAAACACTTTCCAGCCTCAGATTCAGCTTCAGCTTCACTGTTAGTGTCTGACAGCAGCTTCTCTTCCTGATCAGCAGCAGTGAATCATCTCTGTGCAGCTCCTCCAATAAAACATCAGGACCAGACCCAATGACAAGAAAATGAGCTCAATATTTAAAACATTTCAGTGAGAGAACTGCAATACATTTTTTTGAAATATTTGGTTTTATGTCCCAGACAACCTCTGTTTAGTGTTCACGCCTTTTTAATACATATACGTGTTTTTAAATCCTTCTAATAGTGAAACCACAAGGAAATGTTTGAGTTTCTCGGAAAATAGCAGCTTTATCAAAACATGATATGAAACACACACACACACACAGGATCTTATTTCACTGAGGTTCATTTCTGCTGTTCATTTAAAAATACATACAAACACATTCAGACACGTTTTCATTGGATATCTGAGTCATGTGATCAGTGATGTGTTGCAGCAGGTGTGAGGAGAAAGAAAAGAGTGACTTCAGGTGAGAGTTGGAGCGTCTCATCATCACAACCCTCCTCTGTTGTCTTAATGCAGCCAAATGTGATCACAGAGGTTTGACTTCATGAAGACAGAGGCTGGTTTTAGGACAGTAGAGTAGATTTGCAAACATATCTACTTTAACATGTGCTGTCTGTAGATGTTAGACACAAGTATGCAGTCCATTCCTTAACAGAAAGTCACTTTGAAAAGCTCTGTCCATCTTTGATAAAATCGATCCAAATCTGACACCATGTTTGATCGATCAGCTGGTTTAAACAGCAAATGGAACTCACTTTGTTATGTGGCCTTTGTAGGTGCCATCATATAAACATTACTGCAAGAACAAATTAAGATGGTAAGATATTTTTGCTTTCTTTGACATGTTGTGTAGGCCACAGATGGTGAAAACACGTTCAGTCGGGGGATGAAAGTTGGTGTTGTGATGGTGAAGATGGAGAAGACATCACTGACTCACAGTGGTCCTTCAAGAAAAAGTGATCCTGCCTGATCTGAAGGACATCCCACACGCCACTGCCTTGCTGACGGTTCTTCTTTTTGCACTCAACATAGACTGTTCGAAGGAAGTAAGGTACACATTTGAAGTCATTCAGAAGGTCCTGATGAACGTCGGTGCAGGACAGTGTTCCTCACTTGTGCATAGTTTAGGAAACAAACTCCTGCAGAAAACCTTTGAAGGTTGTGTTCAGATGTCTCATCTTGTGTTGGAGTGGTTATAACTTCACATATTGAAGTTTTCTGTTGAAGTTCATGCTCTAAGGTTAGGTCTAAGTTTTGCACAATTTATGCAAATGCTCATATTTGTATTTTGTATGCTACTAAATAAGCACTTGTGGACATCTGGAAGCCCATTTCTGAGAGTGAAATAAAAAAGTTCCCCATGCAAAGTCAGAAATATGAGATTGAAATTATGAGTTAAAAAAATAATAAAATCAAAATGATGTGATAGAAATTCAGTTGTGGGATAAAGTCTAAATTAGGACACTGAAAAGTCAAAATTATAAGATAAAAAGTCAAAAATTTGATTTAAAAAAAGTTAAATGAGAAAAAATGTTGAGGTTATGACATCATTTCAAATGTCTATTATAATATTGATCTTGTTTTTAAAGAAGCTCATAACATCTTACTATGGGGAACATTTTTTGTTTTACTTGAAGAAATGAGCTTTGAGACAGACGAACTGTAGACTGAATGTAAAGTCTTTTCTTTTGGTCCATTTAGCCAGAGCACTTGTTAAATTCCTCTGCAAAGAAACAGAGATCATACAGTGTATTATACTCATTATCTTGATTTCAAAGTGCTGTCTTTGTATTTCAAGGAGTTGACAAAATATGTCAATAAATGTATTACTGGTTGCATTTTAAGTGGTGGTGTCATATCTCCCTTTGAAACAAATTGCTAAAGCCACTGATTAAGGTTTCTGTAATAGTTATTTTGTTAAATCAGTTTTTTATTTAAATTATTTTATTTAGATTTTGCAAAGCATGATTTTGAATGATTAAGTCAAATAGCCAATCTGAACAGGGATTGAAATCTGAACAACTGGAAATGGAGGGAAATAATGTGCAAATTAAATCTGTTGTACTAAGACAGGCAGGGGTGAATAGAAGGGCATTTTAGCACGTTTTGGCTCCCAAGAGGGCACTTTAGCGCATGTTTCAACCAGCCAAAGGGGCAATTTAGTGTGTTTTGCCAACCAAGAGGGCACTTTAGCACGTGTTTTAGCTCCCAAGAGGGCACTTTAGCATGCGTTTTTGCCACCCAAGAGGGCACTTTATCATGTTTCAACCAGCCAAGGGGGCAATTTAGTGTGTTTTAGCTCCCATGAGGGCACTTTAGCACACGTTTTGGCTCCCAGGAGGGCACTTTAACGCATGTTTTTCAACAATTGGGCCACGAGGGGGGCGACCGATCTGACAAAGGAATTATTGGACTTAACGTTTATCTCGGACTGTGATGGCGCTATCTCGTTACCTTTAGCTGGTCAAACAGATTTATTTGACATTATTTTTTATTCTAAATTTCTATTATATATTAAGGATTTTTAACTTGCAGTAGTTTCTCTTACTGTGTAGAAACATTATGCACCAAAACACAAAGCTAAATTCCTTGTATGTGAAAATGTCCCTGACATTAAATCTGAATCTGAAACAGGTGAAAAGTAGTTTGTATATTAGAGACGTTAACTTTGTGACACATTCTTTAACCTTTTTATTAAAACAGGATCTTTGAGTAAAACATCATTGTAAAAGGTAACAGAACTGTCACAGTATCTCTGCAGCGATGCTCAGGATTAACTTTCTCGTCTTGTAAGTCAACAGCTCTGCTTTCAGCTTCATCTCAGTTTTGTTGGAGACTCCGTCAGAGTGACGTTGAAGCGTTGAGTTGTTTCGTCGAGGGCTGTTGTTCAAACACAGATGTTTCCTTATTATCACACAGCCACTGTTGAACCTGCAGGAAATAACACAAAATCATGATATTAAAGAAAAAGAAAATTCTTGATCATATTCAGGCAAAACAAACAATCACAGTGGTTTGTGATTTTCATTTTTAATTTGTTTCAAAAGTCATTTTGAAAACACAGTAAAGAACACGACTCAAAGTGTATCTTTAGCCCTTTTCACGCAGAGACTTCACATTATCACTGCAACGAACGCTTTGTTCACACTGAAACAAGCAGCGTGTGTCTCTTCATACAGCACGCCGCCTTTTCAGAAGCAAAGAGTTGTGGTGGTAAACATCATGACGGTGAGATCTGTGTGGTTTCTTTCACGCGTTTCCACCTGTTAATCTAAACGTTTACATGGTTTTATTCCTCATATGAGATGCAGGGGTGTGATTATTCCAGATAAATCCAGAAATCCGTCTTTTCTAACCTGAAAATGAGGCTCTCGTAAATCATGCAAATCCACTTTGTTGCCGCATCATGGTAGGTGCGTCGTATATTTTCCTGCTTTTTTGTCCTTTGCCAGTCACACTTATGAAGACACAACCTGCTAACACAATACTGTTGTTTGGACTCGTTCAGTGCCGGCCCCAGCCTTTTGGGGGCCCTCAGCAGAATTTAATTTGGGGGGAATTTTGAATTTGGTAGATATGATTTCCTGTATTCTGGTGCTTTTTTTGGGAAGGCCAGCTGGAGATTCGTTCAGATTCACAGCCTTTTTGCTTTTTGACTTGTTGAGGTAGTGACTTCACGCCACGACTTGGGCTTCAGGGCCCTTTGACCTCTTGGGTCATTCAGGTTCATTCAGAGGAACTCCATCCAAATCCATCCTTGCTTAATCAATGCACGCAAGGTGTCTAGTTTATGTGCATGAGAGACACAGCAGTTGTAGGCTGGTATATTGGTCATGAAATCAGAATCACCTTGTCTTGAATTATTTATTCATTCATGTCACTTGTTTAAAGTATTTAAAATGTAAAAAAAATAAAATAAAATCTTGGCGGCCGCATAGTTCGTTTATGCCTTTGGCCGGCTCTGAAATTGTTACTTTGCTTTGTGGGTTGAAATTTGGGACATTTATCTCTTATTTGATGAGTGAAGGATCTGTTTAGTTGTCAGACTGACACACTTTTGTCTCACACTGCCGGCTTCTCCGTTCACACAGACGCCATCTCGCCTCTGTTGCGGCAAAATCTTGGTGCAAGATTCCCACCGTGAAAAGCAGCGTGAACGGGCTTCTGCAACCACAAGCTCAAGTCTGGGCTCCAAAATAAAGGTAAACACTTGTGAGATTTGTGCAGAGCTGTAAGCATCAGTGCAGATCTCACTGGGTCGGAGTGAAATGAAGCTGGAACACAGCATAAGTAAAATATCTGACAACTTTCAGCATTTGTAGAGTAGAGTGAGAAAGTCGCATCTCAAAACTTTTAGAAAACCACAGCACAACGTCTGAAAGCTCCTTCTGTCAGGACTGATGATAATAAAGTGCAGCAGAGTAAAGTTAGTCCTCTTGTAAAACCAGAGTGAAAATCTTGATTCTATTATCACACAAATTAACTACAAATAAGATTTCGTGTTGAGTCGTCGGTCATCATGAAGGGGTTTGGTCTCTAACATCTGTGATTGTGGATCTCGTTTTAGCGATAACAACAAACTTGTTTTAACGACAGCTGTGTGAACAGGAGGAACTGAGGCCCACAGCAGAGCTCTTTGATTAACAGCCTGTAATACATCCACATCGTTATTCACATTATATTTACTCATTATTAGACCCAGAGGCCTCTTATTTAAATACACTCTCAGGAAGTTTTCTATAAATCTAAACACCAAAGACAAAAACTACCATAGACTGGAAATGACAGGATTTATTGACTGAAAAAATATTCAAACGTACCTCCATTTCTTCTTTTCATGTATATATAGATGAACAGTATCAGCGCTGTAACTGCCAAAGTTGCTCCAACAGCTATAAGTGCAATTCCAAGGCTTCCAAGCGTTTCCTCGTGGCCAGCTGCAACAAACAGCAGAACGAGCTCATGTAACTCTCACAGCAGACTGATCACAGAGTTTACACAGAGAACAGTTAATATCAAAACAACACACGGGGAAATCACAAAACAGAGACTCACTGCTTTTAAATGCAAAGATCGCAGAAGCCGAAAATTCACCAGTTCCTTCCAGTTTGGCTTCACAGTAATAGAGGCCGTCCTCGGTCACAGTGGTTTCCAGGAAGATGGAGTAGCTGCCATCCTCCTTCGTGACCTCTGTCTTAATGGAAGGGAAGATTTCTCCTGTCAGGGTCCGCCACACTACTGTAGGTTTAGGGAGAGTTCCTTGGACCTCACAGTGCAGCAGCACCTTGTCTTCTTTTTCATCAAGTACTTTGACGATTGGTTTCAGAAATGCACCTGTGAACATATTAACAAGAGTTTTTTAAACACACCACAAGTAACTTTTAACTGGTCAAGTAACTCGTCTCTGGAGTCGTAGTCCTGGTCAGCGTCGCTGTAAATCACCTCTGTATCGTCTTAAAACTGTCCTGGGTCGGTCTCAGAGTCTGTGCTCGGCTGACTGGGAGGCTGCTGAGCCCTGCTGCCTAAACAACCTTATTTATCTCACAACAGCTTGTTTATCGCTTCTTTAAGATTGTAAATATTGAAGTTTGAAACGACACAGTGACCGTTTAAAGCTGCTAATCGGGATGGACGCCGACCATCCTACATCTCAATACTTCAGTATCTGAGGAATGAGACTCAGAAACAGCAACTTTAAATAAAACCTGCAGTTCACAGCAGGTGTGACTACAATTGGTGGAGGAATAAAGGTGTAGCAGCTTTAAAGAGTCACTGTGTAGTTTGGGAGACAAACTTCAAACTCTATTATTTACAATATTAATGAGGTAATAATACAAATATTTGTTCAGAAATGAACAAACAAGCTGTTCTCAGAGGAAGATTGTTGTGTTGGGTTCTTTCTAAGTGAGTGAATAAAGACGTGACGACAGAGAGCTGAAGTTAACATCCTTTACTGGCTGCTCAGTCAAAACATACTACAACTCCCAGCATACACCGCGGCCCAGGTAATCCTTAGCTTAGAGCCCTCTCTTTTGTTTAACATACACAACTTTATATCCAGATCACAATACAAAAATAAGGTCCCAGAACAAAACTGTCTAAGACAAGAAAGGTGGCAGGGTCCGCCACATGTAAACACAGTTAAACAGTATAAACTGTGTCGTCCTTTAAGGTCAGTTTGTTTATTCAGTCATGAAAATAAAGACAGTTTGTTTGTTGTTTGTTTGTGTTTGGAGAGAAAACCAAACAAAACATAAAGTCATTTATATTTAATTACATTTTAATCTTCTGTATAAGCAACTGTGAAGTGAAAGAGGAGAGAGTGCTGTGTTAAGTTTCATTTCACAGGAAACACACACACACACACACACACACACATACACACACAAATACACATATAGACAAAACACGCACACAAAACACACGCAAGCACACACACATTACTAGTGAAGAAGCCACATCATTATAGAGCATCAATCCAATCAATACTATCGATGTGCGCTGATTATCAGGGTGCATGTGACGTCACCGGGCGCTGAGCAGGTGTCTCGTGCGCACTAAAGCAGGAAGCAGCCTGATTAACATCCAGCATGTTTCCACATTGTTCCTGTTGAGATGAAATTAAGTGAAATGACAAAGTGTCAGTGATGATGATCAGTTTTCTTACCGTCTCCAGAGCAGCTCAGCAGACAGAGACACACGAGAGGAAGAAGCTCCATAGTTGTTGATGTCCCGGCAGGTACACACTGTAGGTGATTTGTTAATTTTTAACAGGTGGATGACACAATTGGAGCGCCAACCTGCCCCGACACACCTGTGTTCACCTCCCAAAGGACTTTGACCATAACTGTCACATTTCTAATTCTACAATTCCATTAAATCCAGTTATCTTCTTTCTCTCCCTGCTGCAATTGTCTTTTTATAACTGTATTAAAGTAATGAGTAAATACACCTTTAACTTGTAGCAGTAGACTGAGTTTATTCAGGCAGGTTTTCTCATGTTTCTCACAATACACAACAAGCAGGATCATTTTAACTTATATGACCCCTTGGAATTTTTTAACCATCTTAATTCCTTGAAGGACAAACAATGAACATCGTGCAAAATAGTAGAGCCGACCGATTTTTCTTAATCTCAAAAATAGATCAAGCAGCTGGAACCCAAAGCAGCCGTGCCCGGCTCGACTCCACTGTGCACCGGAAGTGATCGGGGGCGCTTGTGATTTGTAACAAACTATCTGCTATAGCAGGGGAGTGATGGCATCAGGCACTAACATAACTTTAAGAACAATATAACATGGATCAAAGTGCACTCCAGTCCAGTCATTTATGCAGCTGACTCATGGTGGTCAGTAAACAGTATTTTTTGGTGAAGCCTCTCAGCTTGTGGCGCTGGCCGTCCTCCTCCTGGAGCACCTCCACTGCAGACCACACACACCTCCTCCTCTTGGTCTTTATGTCATCGGTTAGATTGAGAGATTCCTCGTGGCAGAAGTTAATACTGTGTGTTTAAACTCAGTTCAGTTCAACACAAAGACACAAGTGTTGGTAAACCAGTTGGACCCCAAAGGGCAAAACTGCTCTTTCCCTCTGCTGCCCTCAGTTAACACACAGCTTCACACAGTCGGTGTGCACGAACATGTTGGAACCAGTGAGCAGCATTCAGGAGAATCATTACAAATAATAGATGGTTAGACCGTAAATACTCGTCTTCTAATAGTGCAAGCATGAGGGAATGTTTGCAAGGGACGAGTTTCTTGGAAAATAGCAGCTTCATCAAAACAGGATGACACACACACACACACACACACACACACACACACACACACACATGCACACACACACACACACAGAAAATCCATGCCAGAGGATAATACACTGGATCATATTTCACTGAGGTTCATACACACACACCTCATCACGTTTTCATTGGATATCTGAGTCATGTGATCAGTGATGTGTTGCAGCAGGTGTGAGGAGAAAGAAAAGAGTGACTTCAGGTGAGAGTTGGAGCGTCTCATCATCACAACCCTCCTCTGTTGTCTTAATGCAGCCAAATGTGATCACAGAGGTTTGACTTCAGTGAAGACAGAGGCTGGTTTTTAGGACAGTAGAGGGCCCGCCGTAACAGTCTCACATGGGAGCTGAAAACAACACCATGACTTCTGGAGAAGACCTATCAAGTTCAGGTAAAGATGATCAGCGGACACACCGTTTGTTTGCTCAGTAATGTGTGTGGCTCAGGTGTAGATGTCGGGCCTCCTGCTCTTTGTATCAGCTGCTGTCATTACAACATGCTCAAGTTAACAAAAAACTATGTTCAGATATGGAAATCCATTTATTTCACATTATACCAAAATCAACAACTTGAGCGTCTCTCAGTCAGAACCAG